>NW_022900943.1:1731392-1736886 GCF_012274545.1 Fukomys damarensis
TTTTTTTTTTTTTTTTTTTTGGTACCGGGGATTGAACTTGGGTCCTTGCGCTTGCAAGGCAGGCCACCGAACCACTGAGCTAAATCCCCGGCCCTTTACTTTAGATTTTGAAACAGGGTCTCTCTAAATTGCTGAGTTACCCAGGCTGGGCTCAAACTTGTAATCCTCCTGCCTCAGCCTCCCAAAGTGCTGGGATTACAGGCATATGCCACCATGCCTGGCAAATGATGTTTTAATAAACTTATCTGGTATTTTCATGGGAATACCAGATTTTATAGTTCAGTATCTCTTCCAGGAAAAATAAAAAACTATTAGATATTCCTTGTTTAACAACCAAATTACAGTCCTATGCCTCAGCCATTAAATGAATTGGTTGCTAAATGAAGAACTATATATAAATATGTATGCTACAGTATTCAATACAAAGAAATGGTCTAAGGGAACTCCCACTTTGTGACTTTACTTTTATTTGCATAACTCTCATGTGCAGTACTATAATATATAATAGAACATAAAACTACAGTACTATACTGTAAAATCTGAAAAAAATTACAGCATGTACAAAAAAGAGACACTAAGGGTCTATAAACAAGATGTACAGAACCACACAAAAAAAGATGGGTCATAAGTCCAAGCAGTGAGCTGTAAGTACAAACAGTCATGAAATAGGTCATTAAAACAAGGAGTATCTGTATTTTTATAAATATTTTATCTCAATTTATGAAACAGTAGCAAGGCTAAAACAGTGTTTCAATTTAATTGAATGAGATGTGTGTGTCTTTTGCTGCACCAGGGATAAACCCAGGGCCTTCACTCTGACACATATCCCCCTCAAAACAAGAGTCTCACTCAGTCACTAACCTGCCCAGCCTGGACTTCACAAAAATGCAAAAATCCCTTTAAAGCATAGTATCTTAGCTGGGTACAGTAAAGATGCCTATAGTCCCAGCTACTCTGGAGGCTGAGGTAAAATGATGACAAGTTGAAGGCCAGCCTGAGCAAAAAGACAAGATGCTATCTCAAAAAACTAAAATTAAAAGTTCAATATTATACCCTCTCATTCTTCTATGCTTAATAAACTTATCTCATAACTCACAGAAACAAATTCACATCTTAAAGTCTAGTATCTTTGTTTCATTTATTTTAAAAGGAAATAATCTACCAGCTAAAGTGCAACGCAGAGGAAATTTAGGAAGATGTGTACAGATATACAAATAAAATAACAAATAATAAAACCAACAGGACTTCAAACTTCCACTACTATGCCACCAGCTTAAATAAATTTTATTGCCCAGTCTATAGCAAAAAAAAAAAAAAAAAAAAAAAAAAAAAAACCAAACCAAAAAAAACAATATCTATAAGGGGTGGTTTATCTCTTCCTCTCTTATAACACAGGAAAAGTTCTGGGCTTTTGAGACTTCCATAATTCAAGTTTGCTTGGAGAGCTGAGGGAGTGGCTTCCACACATGTGTAACCTTCCGGTACTGCTTCCCCAGCTGATTTGATAATAATGGCAATGTCTGTAATTGGAGCTTTAGGCCCAGCTGACTTAGTATCCAAACGATTTATTTCTTGATCCAAAAGAGTAGATGTGTCAGTGAGACCTGCCACAACAAAGTAGTCTGTCACTCTTGGTCCTTTGTCTTCTATCATGGCTGGTATTTTATTTCCTAAAAGAAAGGTTGGAAGAAATGATATCAATTGAATGAAACAGTTTAACATTACTCACTGAAATTAAAACATCCTTGAGTTAACAATAATCAATGAGAACATTCCCAGGTAAATTCACAGTCAAACTGACACCTTATAGAATGTTGCTTTTATCACGCTTTCAACTTCCTGTTACAAAGCATGTTAAATTTTAACACAACTATGATCGTTTCATGTGCTTCATTCTCTATGAAGTGTCAAGAGATGGCTTATGAGTGTTGCCCTTTAAGCAAAATACACTTAATGAACTATACACTCAGACCATATTTTTTTAAATGTCTTTTAAATTATAGTGGTCCTAGAGTTAAAACTTCACATTCAAACAAACAACATGAATGTTTCATGGACTAGTCAATATCTAACACAGAAAAATAAAGGAAATGGGCTGTCAAATTTCCTTTTTTTTTTTTTGGTATGGGGGATCGAACTCAGGACCTTGCACAGGCAGGTCCAATGCCATTAAGCTAAATCCCCAGCTCACATTAAATATTTCATTTATAAATACCAGACAGAGCACAAGAAACTTCATCCAAAAAAGACAAAATAAACATAAAAAATACATTAAGGGATCAAGTACTACATGGTAGAGAATAAGAATGCTGAGTCCAGATGCTGTATGTGTGGGGTAGTGGAGTTGAACCCAGGGGTTCACACAAGGGACTGCCACTGAGTTTCCTCTCCAGTCCTTTCTTTTATTTTTGAGACATGCTCTCAGACTAGCTACAAACTTCTGATACCTCTTCCCTCAGCATCACAAGTAGTTGGGACTATAGGAGTGTGCTACCACATCTGACAAGTCAAGATTTCTATTGGCTTTAAACCCAAAATCTGTAAAAACAAAATCAAGCTCCTGAAGTTTTAAATATTTTCCATGGATTTTATGTACTTTATAGAAACAATTTTACTGAGGGACAGGGATTTAGCTCAGTGGCTCCACCGCCTGCCTCACAAGTGCAAGGTACAGAGTTCAATCCTTGGTACCACAAACAAACAAACAAACAAAAACACAAAACAAAACAACAAAAAAAAACAATTTTATTGAGATCTCATTTAAACATACAGTATAATGAATACATATACTGTATTCTATCTCTCCATAACCTCTCCTCCCCAAGCAATAAATGAGCTGTTTTCTATCCTTATAGACTAGCTTCTAGAATTTGTATAAATGGAACAATAAAGTATGTATTCTTTTTTGGGGGGGAGTCTGGCTTCTTTTACTCATTATAATTATTAAGATTCACCCATGTTGTTCCCTTTATCAATGGACTTATGCTTTTAAATATTCCATTCTTAGAATGGAATGGCTAGATTATCTGATAGGTATATGTTGTTCTGAAAAATACAAATAGGTTTCTAAAGTAAGCATACCATCTTAACATTCCTACCAACATCCCATGAAGGCTCATATTTTTCAACACTTTATAGTCAGTCTTCAGACATTCTAAATTCTATGTAGTACATAATAGGTATGTAACGGTATCAAACTGTGGTTCCAATCTGCATCTCTCTGATGATAATGATGTTGAGCACATTTCCCAGTTGTAAGCCACAGAATGATACCTGAATCAACAGCAGACTGCAAAATGACAGCACTCCCTAAGGGTATATCATTTAGTGACCTTATATCTATGTCCTTATAGCCATCTTAGTTTATAAAACTACATTCTATGATTACAGAACAACAAAACTGCCTACTCCAAATAATTCTTAGAATATATCTTTGTTGAAAAGGCTGTACTTGCTTTCCTTTCTTTCTTTCTTTTCTTTTTTTTTTTTTTTTTTTTTTTTTTTGGTGTTTTGAGACAGGGTCTCACTATGTAGTTAAGATTGACCTGGAACTCACTATGTAGTCCAGGCTGGCCTCGAACTCACAGCAATCCTCCTGCCTCAGCCTCCCAAGTGCTGAGATTACAGGCGTGCACCACCATGCCCAGCAATGGTTTTTAAATTTTAAAATATTTAACTCATAAATAAAAACTATAAAATATTCAAGGTGTACAATATGATGACTAGTCACTGTATGCGTCAACGACAGTTAACTGATAAAGCCATCACCTCCATAATTACCCTTTGTGTTTAGGGTAAAAAAGACTCTTAAAATCTGCTCTTAGCAAATTTCAAGTAAACAATACAGGGTTGTTAACAACAGTCACCATGTCATACAGACATCCCTGGAACTTACTTATTTTATTGCTGAAAAACATATACTCTTTGACCAACACCTCCCCATTTTCTCCCCCCGCCAAGGCCCTGCAACAACCCCTGTAATCTCTGCTTTCCTGAGTCTGACTTTTAGATCCTATGTATCAGGGAGTCTGTACCACACCTGTCTGTGTCTGGCTTTCTCTGGATAATGTCTTCCCCATTCATCCATGCTATCATTAACGACAGCAGTTCCTTCCTCTGCATAGCTGAAATTTTCCATCACATATCATAATTTTTAAAATTAATACATAATAACTGCATGTTTTTATGGGGCACAGGGTGATATTTCACTGCTTTTATACATAGGTGTTGATCAACTCAGGATATTTAGGTTTATCCACCTTTTCAAACCTCTCGTTTCTTTGCAATAAGAACATTAAAAATCCTCTCTTCTAGCTATTTTGAATTATAAAATACATTCTTGCTGACTGTCATCAACCTTCTGTGGAACACAGCACCAGGACTTATTCTTCCTATTTGGCTATGACTTTGTACCCTTCATCCTACCTATATTCTTCAGGCCCTAATAACCACTATTCTGCTCTCTACTTTTATGATTTTAGTTTTCAAAACTTCCACATAAAATAATAACAATAATACTTCCCCATGAGTTAAATAATGAGGTATCTGTCTATGCCTGGTCCACTCATGTGGCCACAAAATACAAGATTCTGTCCTTTCTGTGACTATATTTTTGTGGAATACTATATTGCACTGTAAGCACGTGGCTGTGTAAGTGTCTCACATTTTCATTCATCCTATAATAGATACTACTACCTTGGCTACTGTGAGTAATCATACAATGAACATAGCAGGTCCGGGTAGTTGCAGATATCTCTTCAAGATACTAGTCTCATTTTCTTTGGATATACACCTAGAAGTAAGATCAGACTGCGGGTCATATGGTAGGTCTATTTTTAATTATGAGGAATCCCCATACTATTTTTTAATGACTCACCAACTTACATTCCCACCAACAGTGTACAAGGGTTCACCCATGTCTACACCTTAACAAAAGCAAGGAGTGGGGGTGTAAAACAGGCTTTGGTGATTCCCTTAAATAGCATAAGGTCAGTCACAATGGCTGGGTCAGGGAACTACAAAACTGAAGTCATTTCAGATGAAATCAATTCCTCCTTCAGGACACAAAGCAATGTAATTCTCTATTGGTATTACCTGTCAATGAAAAGTTTTGTAAGGGAGTTGTAAACACAAATTCTTAAAGGAAGTCTGGTAGGATATGAGTCCTGGGAACAAAAGAACACTGGCAGCTACAAATAGTTAAATGCCAAATGAACTTGGAAAAAGCAGTACTTTTTGTTTTGTTTGAGACAGGGTCTCGCTGTGTAGTCCAGGCTGGCCTTGAACTCATGGCAATCCTCCTGCCTCAGCGTCTGGAGTGATGGAATCATAGGTGTGTGCCACCATGCCTGGCTCTTTTTTGCCTGTTCCTTACTTTGGGGGTGGGGGTTGGGAGTGGTGGTGGTAGGAGAGCAGTACTTGAGATTGAACCCAGGGCCTTCACACTGAGCTATAGCCTATCCCCCCACCCCTTTTTTTTTTTTTTTTTTTTTTT
>NW_022900943.1:1736960-1751395 GCF_012274545.1 Fukomys damarensis
ACACTGACCTGGAACTCACTATGTAGCCCAGGCTGGTCTTGAATTCACAGCAATTCTCCTGCCTCAGCCTCCCAAGTACTGGGATTACGGGTGTGCGCCACCTGCCCAGCTTCCCATCCCCTTTAAATTTTTACTTTGCTAAGTCACTAAGTCTTTTTTCCTTTTTTCAGAATAGCCAGAAATCAGAACTTTTCTATATGTGCAAGTTTTAAATAGTAGTAACAAATTAATTCTTCACCACTGAAAACTCCAAAGAAAACAAATACAGAAAAAATATGTAGCATTTGAAGTAAACTATTTACATAATCATACTTGTTTTATGTTTTCATTATTGAACTAACAAAACTGTGATATAACTATATTGGGAGAATGGAGGGGTGGGTGGATGTAAGAGAATGAAATCTTCATCTTCTATAATAAGAAGTCAACTGATCATGTCTCATTAGTGCCTCGTGGCAGAAGAAAGAAGACCAAAGTGAGCAGTTACTAAATCTGAGGGTGGCTGGGAAGATTGTGGAGGGGTAAAGAGAGAGAAGACCTGGGTTTTCATGAGCTTTTCAATATTACTTGATTTTTAAATGCTGTCCATGTAACATTTTGATAAAATCAAAGCCCTAAGAAAGGCAGCTGGTCCAATTTCTCCCTTAAAAAAAAAGTTCAACCCAACGAAACACAAAAATAAAGATGGTCACTCTGGAGATTAAGTGTTGAAAAGGATGGGAAGAGGATCAGGGGATGGGGGAGTCAGGAAGGGAGAGGAAGAAGCAAAAAGGATCAGTGTTCAATATGTACACATATCAACCCCCCACCATGAATGTGTTCATGTATCACAAACACATACTAATAAAAAGGTTTTTAGAAAGAACAGCTTCTAAATTCCACTACAAAATATACTAATTAAAATATACTGATTAAATGCCTAGCTTCATTAAAGACTCATGTGCCAATGAATCTATCAGATTGATAGCAAAACCATACCAAGGAAACTTAAGAAGTAATCCAAGGAACTTTTGAACACAGTATCTGAGAGAACAGAAAAAAATCTTGACCCTTTAAAAGGTTTGATTTTTCTCCCTTATTTGTTATCCTGGTCCAGTACTAGGAATTGATACCAAGGCCTTCACACTGAGCTACATCCTCAGCTCTTTTTTGGTTTTTATTTTGAGACAGGGTCTCACTAAGTTGCTAAATTGCCCAAGCTAGGCTTGAATTTATGATCCTCCTGCCTTAGCCTCCCAGAGTACTGGGATTATAGGCATGTATCACCATGCCTAGCTAGAAGGCTTGTTTTTATAGTAGTATGGATATAGCAATTCTGAAATCATTCTGTACACATTCTATGACTGAACAGGGTTCTGGCTGTAAGAAAAAAAGATACAAATACGGGATAGGAGAAGACAAGTAAGAATCTGTACTGGAATGAAATTAAAGATATCATACACATGCAGTATTTTATATACTAAATGTAATATGATGCCTTTAATTGGCTCTTAAAACAGAAAAGGCATAAAAATATAAAAACCGGTAAATTAAACTCTGCACTTTAACTAATAGCAAGGTATCAACTTCAATCTCTTAATGTTGATAATTGTATCAGCAATATAAAATGTGGACCAGAGAGGAATTCTTTGTAGTCTTTTCAACTTTTCTGTAAATCCAAATTATTCAGAAATTAAAAATGTTATATACATGTGTCAACAGTACTAATGATGGTCTTCCCAAAAAAGAAAGATAAAAAAGAAAAGAAACAGCCCAAATGTCCATCAACCGATGAGTAGAAAAATAAAATATGCTACTACCTATCTGTATAATGGGTATCATTCAACTATAGTAATTAAGTACTGACACATGAAAAAATAAAAGTACTGATACATGCTACAACATGGGTGAACTTTGAAAACATTACACTAAATGGAAGCTAGTCACCTAAGATCATCCATGGTACACTTTGTTTACATACAATGTCCAGAAGAGGCATATTTACAGAAACAGAAGGTAGGTAAATTGCAGTCTCAGACTGGGGAATGGTTCAGAGGAAGCCAAGGGTGACTCCTAAAGAACATGAGTTTCTCTTCAAGCAATGAAAATATTTTAAAACTGATTGTGGTGACAATGGAGGAGCAATTTTCTGACTTCACTAAAAATCCAACTATGATTTGAATTACAAGTAATTTGTGCAGTATATGAATTATTTCCCAAAAAGCTATTAAAAATGCATGTAAGTATGTCTTTTTCTATACATGCATATACAAGGGTATCACCTAGCTCTGTCAGAAAAAAAAAAAAAAACTAGTGAAAGTGTTAGCAGCAACACAGATAATTATTACCTAAATCTTAAAACCATTCCCTATTAAAATATTTCACGTAGCGTAATGGCAGCATTGGACAAGGTAAGCAAGGTACATGTAGAAGCCAGGCAGGGTGGCATACTCCTATAATCCCAGCACTCGGGAGGCTAAAGCAGGAGAATCACCTCCAAGTTCCAGGCCAGCTTGGGCTACATAGTGAGTTCAAGGCCAGCCTGGAATTGCAACATGAGACCATCTCAGAAATAAAAACAAAAACAAAAAACCCCAAACATGTAAAATATCATACATGGGGCTGTGGATGTCACTCAGAGTCACAGCATCTGCCTGGCAAGTACAAAGCCCTGAGTTCGATTCCTGGTACCAAAAGAAAAGAAAACACCATATGTAAGGTAGAAAAGAAAAGCACTTTTCAAAGACTAACAAAGTGCTGTCAAAAGGACACAGGAATTAGCCTTAAGAGTCTCCCACTGGTCAATCTGTGCATCCAAAAAATGCCAAGGAGTAGGGTTGTAGCTCAACATAGAATGAATACTTAGCAAGGCCCTGGGCTCAATCCCCAGTACCACACGAAACAGGCAGTAATGGATTCATACATTGATTTTTTTTTTTAACTCTTGAACCCATACTGATACTATAAAATAAAATGAATAAATCTCAACTGATAAATGTAGCAGGAATGACAGAAAATAATCATTTTACAATTAAAATCCAGATTTAAGAAAGAATTAAGGGATTCTAAAACAACTAGGCAGAAGTGTGTTGGAAAATAGAATAGTTATTTTAAAAAAAAAAGGAGAGTTATAAAAATCTCAAAGTACTTTCCAGATACAATCACAAAGGAACAGTCTATTTCAAGAGAAATTTATCACTAATAATTACTCAGACTGACATTACAAGCCTTCTGATAAGACTCACTAAAAGCGCACTTATACAGTAACCCAATAAAAATGCAAGGCCTTAATCTAACCATGAGCTTTCAAGCTAAAAGCCCAAATTAAAGGGGAAAATTTTTGCTCATGTTTAGCTTAATGTAAATACACTATGAACTATTACCAAAGGAAGATTTATAGGTGTGTGTATATGATGGATGAACATACACACAAGTGTACTTTCTTGCTCTGTGAACCAGGAGGGCTTAGAAGCAAGGACATCTCAGTAACAATCAGCTTACCTAGCAACCAAATCTTGGTTCTAACACTCCAATAAAAGGAATTAAGGTTTAAGATTGGGTAGGAAAAGGACTAAGGAGTTAGCTCAGTGGCACAGTGCCCGCCTGGCAAGTGCAAGGTCCTGAGTTCAATCCCTGGTACAAAAAAAAAGACTGCATAGAAAATACACAAAAGAGCATTTGCAGTCCCAGAAGAATGCTCAAAAATATACACCTATATTGATAAGTATATGAAAGAAGCACAGAAGCCAAATGAAAAAGCCCCCAATATGCAAATAAAGTAGTATTTGGAAGCCAGGTGTGGTGGCACACACCTATACTCCCAGCACTTGAGAGGCTGAGGCAGGAGAATCACCGAGTTTCGGGGCCAGTCTGGGTCACACTGTGAGTTCAGGACAAGTTTGGACTATACAACAAGACTCTCGTCTCAGAAAAAACAAAAATAGGGCCAGGGATTTAGCTCAGTGGTACTGTCATCTGCCCTGCAAACAGAAGGTCCTGAGTTCGATCCCCGGTACCAAGAAAAAAAAAAAAAGGCTGGGAGGGCCGAGGACTTAGCCCAGTGGTGCCACACTGCCTGTCCTGCAAGCACAAGGTCCCCTGTTCAATCCCTAGCACCAAAAAATAAAAAAAGGCTGGGAGATAGCTCAGTGGAAAAGCCCTGGATTCAATCCCAGGTTCACCAAAAAAATTAGTATCAACAGTCATAACTGATGTTGATAATATGTAACACTGATATGATTTTAAAAAATGGCATTTTAATTCTATGATCTTCCTCACAAAAAATTCTAACACCATTCTGACCCCCAAAAAAGCATCAGGGCCAGAGATGTAGCCTAGTGTCACTGCGCCTGCCTGGCAAGGAAAAGCATCAGAAAACTCCAACAGAAGGGCAGACTACAAAATGCCTGACCAGTACTCCTCAAAACTGTCAAGATCATCAAAAACAAGGGGTCTCGGAAATGTCACACCCAAGAAAAGCCTACAGAGACAACAACAAATTCAACATGGCATCTGAATGATGGGATCCTGGAGTAGAAAGGAACATTAGGTAAAAATTAAGAAAATATGCTGGGTCTGGTTGTGCACACCTGTAATCCCAGCACTTAGGAGGCTGAGGCAGGAGGATCACTGTGAGTTCAGACCAGCCTGGGCTACATAGTGAGTTCCAAGTCAGTCTCAACTACATAGCGAGACCCTGTATCCAAAAAAACAAAAGTGAGACCCTGTCTCAAAAAACAAAATAAGTGACTTTGGTAAAAGAATACAAAATCAATATACAAAAGAATGAAGTCAGGCATGGTGGCACACGACTCTAATCCCAGCACAAAAGAGGCTGAGTGAGGCAGGAGGATCACAAAGAGTTAAAAGCCAGCCTGGGCTACATAGTGAGCTCAAGACCAGCCTGAACTACATAATGACACCCTGTCTCAAAAATACTCAAATGTATTTTTATATATCATGAACCATCAAAAAAATTTAAATTGGCAAAACAGCAACAAAAAAAATGAACAACAACAAAAAACATGAACTACTTAGGGATAAATTTAAAAAAACAAGCTTAAGACCTACAATAGGACAATTACAAAAACTGCTGAGAAAAATTAAAGAGACCTAAAAAATGAAGAGATGTGCTATATCAAACTATATGAAGATTCAAATTATTAAAATGTTACTATTCCAACAGGTTTTTTGTAGAAACTGATGACGCTATAATTTTTATGAAAATATAAATGTAAATCTGTCTCTCACAAATATTGAACATGTTGTCACAAAAATGCAAAACAATCTTGAAAGAAAGGTACCATTAGAGGACACATACTGACTGCAAGGTTTGCCCTAAAGAGTCAGTAATAATGACAATAAAGTATTAGTATAAGGATAGACATACAGACCAAGAAACAGAAAAATACCAAAAATAAATTTATAAAAGGTTTTTTAAAAAGTCTGAATACATATAGTTGTCAGATTTTAAAAAGGGAGAAAATATGGAAAAGGAAGAAGAGAAAAGAAAAAAAAAGAAATCCTATAGAATAGCAAAATGTTGACAGGGAATAACTGATCTCCCTAACCAGACACCATAACTGGAAAAGAACTCTGAAAAAGTATTATGGAAATGGAACAGTAATTATATGAAGACCCGAGGGAGGGCCAGAGATGAACCTCAGTGGCACAGCACCTGCCCGACAAGTGCAAGGTCCTGAATTTGACCCCTGGTATGGAAAGATCAATAAATGAGGAAAATAAGGCAGGGAGAAAGGTGGGGAGGGAAGGAGGGGAAACTCCAAGAGACAGTACTTGAAAGTAGGCTGGATGGATAGGTGCATAATGGGAAATGAGAAAATAAAGTTAAAGGGATAAGGTCTATATTATATAATAACGCAATGTTTGTATTATACAATAGTTCTCAATCCTATCCTCTTTCATTCCTACCCTTACACTCCTGTTCTCAATTCACTGAGATGCAATCCACAGCTGGCTGATGAACCTGCAACCTCATCGAAAATGCTCTCCCAGTCCTTCCTTCATAACAGAACCAAAGATATTTAACAGCTTCAAATTGTTCCCTTTTCCCAATAATGCAGGATCTTCATTTCTTTTAAGAGCCTTCACGACAAAGCCCCTAATTATCCTCTAACTTAATACCCATTTCCCTCCAAAATTACCTGTGCCTCATGCTAAATTACTTGCATTTTAATACAATATTACATTCTTTCATTACTTTGTGCCTTTTCAGGATTTTCTAC
The DNA here is from genome assembly GCF_012274545.1 of Fukomys damarensis. Taxonomy (NCBI): domain Eukaryota; kingdom Metazoa; phylum Chordata; class Mammalia; order Rodentia; family Bathyergidae; genus Fukomys; species Fukomys damarensis. The sequence continues at coordinate 1,743,185 of NW_022900943.1, forward strand.
TGTTTGAGTTTTACATCAAATATCTCCTACTATGTAATCTTAAATCAACACACAAGTTTTTCTATCTGTTTCACCTATTGCTCTATTCTGTATGTGTTGTGCTATAGTTATGGTGCTTATTTATAAGACTGTACTAACTTTGCTATCACTGAAACAATACCTAACACCCACATCTTAAAAGAAAAAAGGTTAGATTTACCTCAGCTGCACAACTGGGGTCCACTACCCCTAAGGCTTGGATTGCTACTGTTCCATGGCCATTAGGAATCTGCTGCATAAAAGGCAAGCAGCAGACAAGCCAACAAAGCTTCATCCACATTTCAGACAGCTTCAGATCTCCCCGTCACTTGCATTACTGCCTGAACGCTGCTTCCTGTCAGATCATTAGCAGCATTAGGATCTCATAGGGAGGGAACCCTACTGTGAACTGCACATAAAAGGAGTCTAAATAGGTTGCATGCTCAAGAAAATCTAGTGCTTGATGATCTGAGGTAGAACTGATGGGTGATGCTTGCACTGGAGAGCGGCAGCAAATACAGATTAACATTAGCAAAAGTGTGACTGCATGTTACGACTTGCATCTAGATGTTCGCCCAAAGCCTCATGCGGTCATAGATGGGGCTTTTCAGACATGTGTGATGTTGAGATTAAGAGTGTGTGTACTAAATTAGTCCAATGATTAGTTTGGCATAGTTCTAGGTGTGAATAAGAGGAAGGCAGAGGCTGTGTGAGGGCTACCTGCTCTAAAGGTACATAGCCTCGATAGAACATAAAGGAGAAAAAGGGCTGCAACTGTCACTGCTTTGCTACACTGCTTTGCTGCCTTCCAGGACTGTTTCTCCTCTGTGATGCCTGTCTGGCATGTCACCTTAGCTTGGAGCCAGCAGGGAGTGGACTGAAACCTCTACAAACTGTGAGTTACAATAAACCTTTCCTTCTCTAATCTGACTGTCAGGTATTTTGTCTCAGTAATGAGAAAATAAGGCACTACACAATAAAAATTAAAAATTGCTCACAGACTTGCATAAAAATCCCACCAGTAACTAATAAGCTATATCTAGTGGTAGGTTTTAATAGTGGCAAGTGAGTCTATGTACTTCAATTGTACAGCTGCATTTGGTGACAGGCTTTAGGTCAGAATTCAACATTTACTTTATCTACAGGAATCTATCCAATACTTTATCATTTTTGTCCACATCTCTTTACTACACTGTCCACTTGTCTCAGTGAGTTTTTTGGTTTGTGTGTAGACGTCTGAAAAGATGGTGGAGTGGTAAGCAGCAGAGAAAGAGCTTTTTTGAGATGTGGTGTCCTGACACAGGACTATGGCAGTATGAGGAGGAGGGAACTGGGTCCCTGGGACCCAGGAAGGATCTGAAGTGAGAAATGAAGTCCATAGGGAAAGAGCAGAGAGAGACTTCAACAAACAGGAGGGAGGTAGCACTATCTTGTAGAATCCAGACTCAGTGCAGGAATGGTGGATCAGACCTGCAGGCGCAGTGACTACTGGCAATCCCAGAAGCCTCCAGAGAGAAATACACCAGTGGAACAAAAAAACGGAAACAGTGGGCTTCAGTGGCTGGTGAGTTATCGGGACACAGATGCCCCAGCCCCAACCCAAGCAATTGGCCGGTAGCCATTTTGGAGAGGGGCCAACTAAGCTTGGAACTCAGAACTGTACAGGCCAACTCCATCTAATGGCTCCCAATGTCTCTGTGAGGGGAGTTCAAGACAGCAGGTGGTCAGAAAGTTGAGTTAAAGCTGGCAGGAGACACATGGACTGCTGCAGGCTCAACAAATCCAGTCCCAGCCTCCTAGCCAAAAACCGGAATGGATTTCAGGGGAACTTAAGGTGAAGGCTGGCTGGGATTATCCACTATCCCAATGTAAAGCTATAGCTGGCTTGCGGGGATTAATCAACTTGGATCTGGACTCCGTCCGCCCATGTTACCTAGCAAAAACAGCAGAAATACACCTCTAATTGAAATTTTTTTCCTCTTCCCTTTTCTTTTTCCTCTTTCCTGCTTCTTGTTCTTTTGTTTTGTTTCTTCTTATCTGAATATGGTTTGTAGTGGGTTTTTTTTTGGGGGGGGGACCAGGGATCGAACTACAGTCCTTGCGCTTTTGAAGCAGGCAGTGGAACCACTGAGCTAAATCCCTGGCCCCAGTTTCTAGTTATTTTTATTGCTATTGCTCTTTTTAAAAATTAATTTGCTTGGTACATTTTAGGTATACAATAACATTCATCATTATAGATTCATGCCTTTACATAATATGATTTTTAGTTTTTCTCAATTCCCCTGCCCTACCTTCAACCCTTCCACACTTCTCAATTTATACTCTTTCCATTTTTTCATTTTCTCAAGTTAATTCCATTCCCTTCTTTCCTTTTTCCTACCCCTCCCACTTGCCCTAAACCTTTGCACCTTTTCTTCCTATATCATATTATCTATTACACATTTTGATACTTTTACACTTTCAGTTTCTCACACCAAACTATTTGGGATTTACATAGGTGTGTCCTTTTTATTTCACTTAAAGCATTATCACCTCAATGTACATCCACTTAGCTGTAAAGGTCCCTAATTTCTCGTTCTTTATGGCTGAGTACTCCATTTTATTAAACACACACACACACATACACACACACTTTTCTTTATCCAGTTTCCAGTTGATGGGCAACTGGACTATTCAGAAGTGTAGCTATTATAAACTGTGCCACTATGAATGTGGGTATACATATTGCTGTGCTATGATTCTTTTTTAATTCTTTCAAGATACCAACAAAGGGAACAGCTGGTTCAAATGGGACATCTAGTCCTAATTCCTTGAGGTATCTCCATACTGAATTCCACAATGCTTGCACCAGTCCATAATGCCAAGAACAGTGCAAAAGGGTTCCTTTTTCCCCACAGCAACACCAGCATTTGTTACTGGTTGATTTCATGATAGCCATTCTTTCTGGGGTGAAGGCAGCATGTCAGCATTGTTTTCATGTGCATATCTCAAATGACCAGTAATGTTGAACATTGTTTCATATGTTTATTTGCTATTTCTACTTCTTCAAGAAATGTCTATTCATTTCAGATGCCCATTTTTGGACTGGATCTTTAAATCTGGGAGGTCTGTTTTTTTAAAGTTCTTTATAAATTCTAGATAGTAGACCATCTGAGGAACAGCTGGTAAAATTTTTTCCCCACACTGTGAGTTATCTCTTCATGCTGTTGGTGGTTTCTCTTGCTGGGCCGAAGTTTTTTAATAAGAAGAGATCGCACTTGTTGATTCTTTGTGCTAGTTCATGTACAACTGAGATTTTGTTCATGAAATCTTTTCCTACATCAATGTCATCAAGAGTTCTACCTAACCTCTCTTCCAGCCGATTTAGTGTTTGTTTTAATATTTAGATCTTTAAAACATTTTGATTTTGATTTAGTGCATGGTGAGAAATAAAGATTTAATTTTTATGAAGCTGATGCCCAATTCTTCCAACACCATTTATTAAAGAGGGTATCTTTCCTCCAATGAGGGTGTTTGGTACCTTTGTTGAAGATGGAGTGGCTGAGTGTGTCTGGAGTTGTTTTTGCATCTTCTAACTGGTTCCAATGATCATCAGGTTTACTTCTTTGCCACTACTATGCTGTTTACATCCCAGTAGTTTTGTAGTATAGTTTCAAGTTGGGAATTGTGATACCCCCTACTTTGTCTTTGTTGCCAAGAATTACTTTTGCCATTCTAGGTCTCTTCTTTTTCCAAATGAATTTTTGGATTGTTTTCTCAAGATCTGTGAAGTATGCTCCTGTAATTTCAATTGGGATTGCACTGAATCTATTTAACAGTTTTAGAAGTATGACCATTTTCACTGTACTGGTCCTTCCTACCCAGGAGCAAGGGATCTTTCCATTTTCTGATATCCTCTTTGATCTCTTTTTTTCAGAGTGCTATAGTTTTCAGGAGGGAGGTCTTTGATTTCTTTCATTAGGTTGATTCCTAGGTATTTCATTTTTTTAAAATGCTATTTTGAAGGAAGTTGTTTCTCTAGTTCCTCACACAGTGAATTTCGTGTGTATAGAAAAGCTATTGATATTTGTGTGTTTACCTTGCATCCAGCTACTCTACTGAATTTGGTTATTAAGTCTAAAAGACTTTCAGTGGAGTTCTTTGGGTCTTCTATATAGTATCATTTCATTTGCAAATAACGAAAATTTGACTTCTTCGTTTCCTATCTCTATTTCTTTTATTTCTTTCTCTTATCTAACTGCTGGGGCTAATTTCCAAAACTATACTGAACAGGAGTGGTGATAGTGGCCATCCATGTCTTATTCCTGATTTTAGCGTGAGGATTTCAGATTTTGACCATTTAGTATGATACTGGCTGCTGGTTTTTCATAGATGGCTTTTATCAGGTTGAGATAGGGACCATCTATTCCAATTTTTGTAGGGTTTTTATCATGAATGTGTGTTGGATTTTATTGAATGCTTTTTCTGCATCTGTTGAGGTTATCAGACGATTTTTGTCATTGGCTCTATTAATATAGTGCATTGCATTTATTGATTTGCTTATGTTGAATCATCCTGCAACCCCAGGATGAATCTCACGTAGGCAGGGTGTCTGATCTTCTTGATGATCTGCATTTTATCTGCCTGTATCTTATTAAGGATTTTTGCATGTTTGTTGATTACTAAGATTGGCCTATACTTCTCCTTTTTGTTCTCTGCTTTTTGGATCAATGTGATGCTTGCATCTAGGAATAAATTCAGGAGTACTAGTTCCCTTTCAATTTTATTGAAGAGTTTAAACAGTAGTGGCAATAGTTCTCTTAAACGTCTTGTAGAATTCAGCAGGGAAGCCATCAAGGCCCGGGCTTTTCTTGGTTGGTAAGTTTTTAATTACATTTACTGATATTGGGTTGTTTAGAATTTTTAGGTCTTCTATGTTCAACTTTGGTTATTCATACATATCGAGGAATCTGTCCATTTCTTCTGTGTTTTCCACCTTATTGGCATATAGGTTCTCAAAGTAGGTTGCTGATCCTCTGGATTTCTGATGGGCCCATTGTAATTTCACCCTTTTCATTCCTAATTACATGAATTTGGGTCTTTTCTTTCTTTTTTTTTTTTTTTTTTTTTTTTTGGATAAGGTTGGCTATGGGTTTGTCAATTTTGTTTATTCTTTCAAAGAACCAACTCTTGGCTTGATTTTTTTGTATTACTCTCTTAGTCTCCATTGTATTGATGTCTGCTCTGCTCTAATCTTTATAATATCCTCCCTTATATAAGCTTTGGGTTTGTCCTGCTCTTCTTTTTCTAGAAGTTTGAGGTTCAGCATTAGGTTGTTCATTTGAGCTGTTTTTCTACTATGAGTATTCACTGCTATGAATTTCCCTCATAAGACTGCTTTCATTGTGTATCATATATTTTGCTATGTTGTACTGACATTGTCATTTAATTATAGAAACTGTCTCTTTAATTTCCCGTGACTGGTTATTCAGAAGTCTACTGTTCAATTTCCATGTGTTTATGAAATTCCTGCAGTTTCTTTTGCTATTGATCTCCAATTTCATCACACTATGGACTGATAATGTACAGGGTATAACTTAAATTCCTTTGCACTTACTCAAACGTTCTATGAGCAAGTATGTGGTCTATTTTGGGGAAAGGCTCCATGTGCAGCCAAAAAGAATGTGTATTCTGATTTTGTGAGGTGGAACACTCTATAAACATGTTAAGTTCATTTGTTCAAAGCCAGGCATGGTGGCACACACCTGTAATCCCAGCACTTGGGAGCCTGAGGCAGGAGGATCGCTGTGAGTTTGAGACCAGCCTGGGCTACATAGTGACTTCCAGGTCAGTCTCGACTACACAGAAAGACCTTGTCTCAAAAAAAAAAAAAAAAAGTCTGAATAAGTTCTAGAATTTTGTTGCTTGTTTTTTGTCTAGTTGATCTATTTGTGACAGTGGGGTATTGAGGTTCCCTACTACTATTGTATTCATGCTTATCTGATTTTTCATGTCCATTAGTATTTGTTTTATGTAGTTGGGCACATTAGTGTTTGGGCATATATATTTACAATGTCATCTCTTCCTCTTGGATTATTCCCTTTACAAGGATGTAGTAGTGTGTCCTTTGTCCCTCTTAGTGTTGGTTTGAAAACCATTTGATCTGCAAATAGCTACTCCTGCTTTTTTTCAGGTTCCTGTCACATGGGAGTATTGTTTTCCACCCTTTACTTTCAGTCTATGAGTTTCTTTTTGAATTGAGTGTTTCTTGTATGCAGCATAATGCTGGATCTTACTTCTTGACTCATGCTACTAGTCTATTTCTTTTAATTGGTGAATCGAGACCATTAACATTAATGGTTATAACTGATATGTTTTGACTTATCTTTGTCATGACTTTTGGTTGGGTTCTCCCTCTTTGCATTTAATTTTTCATGCCTGATGGATTCATTCTGCTGGGCTTCCTGAGTTTTGATCCTGTCTTTTCCTAGGCTATTGTTTAAAAATTTTTTAGTGTGCGGGTTTGGATTCATAAAGTTCCTCAGGTGCTCTTTGTCATGAAAGTATCTTATATCTCCATCAATTGTGAAAGTTAGTTTTGCAGGATACATCAATCTGGATTGGAGGTTGTTTTCCTTTAGGGCTTGAAATACCAAGCTCTTCTAGCCTTAAGGGTTTGTGTTGAGAAGTCTGCTCAATTCAGTTGAGCTATCCTTTGTTAGGTGATGTTTCTTTTCTCTAACTGCTTGTAGAATTTTGTTCTTCTGTTGGGTTTCTGGAATCTTAATTATTATATGCCTAGGTGCAGTTTTTCTTTTTTTTAATCATAGCTAGGTAGAGTCCTACATGCCTAACATATCTGTATGTCATGTTCTTTTCCCCTGCTTGGAAATTTTTCTGCCATTACTTCTGTGAACAATTTTGTTTTGTTTTGTTTTAAGGTCATCTGCACAGTCTCCTGTTTCTTTATTGACTCTGATCAGTCTTATGTTACTCTTTGCATCATCTAGGAGCTGCTGGATTGACTTCTTGTCACCCCCTATTTTTAAGAAATTTTTCTTTTCCTGGTCACTAATTGCAATCCTGTCTTCTATATCTGAAATTCTGTCCTCACGTTGGCTCATTCTGCTGCATAAGCTTTCAGTGGAATTTTTAATCTCCTGGAAATCTGTCTGCATCTGTCTTATGGATTCCATATCTCCTATGTTGGGATTTCATGTCCCTTAGCTACTCTGTTTTGTTTTGTTTTTTAATCTGTGTCTGCTCTAGATTTATTAATGTCTTGCACTACGGACACAATCTCTGTTATCTGAGAAAGTATTTCTGATTTCATTTTTTCCAGATCTTCTTTCAATGCCACTTCAGGGAGTCTAGGTGGTTAAGTATCAGATTGTTCCATCTCACTGCCCTTTGGAGTTGCCTTAGGTGATCTGGAAGTCTGGTTTTGAGACTTGTTTATGTGTCTTTTCATTTCAACAGACACAGCCCTCTGAGTCTTTGTTGAGGTAACTTTTTGCTCATCTAGTGATCTTTAATTCTCAGCAGGCCACCAAGTGGCCTTTCTCTGCTGCTCAACAGTGCACCAATTCCTAGGTTCACAGTCGTAGCCTTCTGGATCCCTGCACTGTCCTGTTGTCCGGGCAGGGTTCTGGTTGGGGCCTGTGTACACTTGGGATTATATCTAGGAGTGCCTCTGGCTAGGGCCTGCCCCCGTATGTAGTTGTAGTCTTGGAAGGCCTTTGGCTGGGGGCACTTACCAATGGTAATCAGGGCAGGCCTCTGACTGTTGCTTCTGCCCCTATGCACCTGTTTTCCAGGCTGGTCTTGGCCTGGCACCTGTGGGTTCAAGCAGCTGGGATCAGGGTGGGGCCCTGGCTAGACCTGCCTGCAACCAAAAAGCTCTGGTCCACACAGGCTTCTCCCTGGGATCTGTGTGTACTTACCGATTGTATCAGGGTGGGCCTCTGGCTGTTGCATGTGCCTGTGCAGCTCTTTTCCCCATTGTTGTTCTGTTTTGTTCTTGTTTTCATTTCTTCCTTTGCCTTTCCCTCCTGTCTTCTTTATGTTTCCCAAAGTTAGTATGATCTTCCTTTTCCTTTAGCCTTGTTTCTAATCTCTTCCTCTTCTATTCTCTATTTTCCCAACCCGCCAACCCGTTTGTGTGTGTGTGTGTGTGTGTGTGTGTGTGTGTGTGTGTGTGTGTGGGAGAGAGAG
>NW_022900943.1:1751621-1758990 GCF_012274545.1 Fukomys damarensis
GGAGACAGGAGCTTGCTCTGTAGTGCAGGCTGGACTTGAACTTGCCATGATCACCCTGCCTCAGCCTCCCAAGTGCTGGAATTACAAGCATATGCCACTGCACCCAGCATTCAATTTTAATAAGCCTACAAACTAACTCTAGCTAAAATGAGTACGGAGAGCTTCTTTGAGAAGAAAACCAGTGTTAAGATAGAAGACTCTAAGACTGCCAACTAAAAGAAATCTGCATTTAAAAGAAAATACCAGGAGTCCTACTTAAATTATGGGTTCACTGCCAACAGGTGACTCACATTCTCCAAGCCCACAGCTATTCAATGAACCAAGGCAACCCTTAAAACTGCTTCAACAGAGACCAAGCACCCCACCTTAAAAGACAAGCCTTTGGAACACTGTGTATCAAAAGGAAAACATATATATAAACTCAAATTCTGTACGTCAGTAAGACCAGCAACACACGGACAATGCTAAGGTTTGCTACCAGCAAAAGCAGTAGCCAGGCCCCCTTGTACCATGGCTATGAGTGCCTGGATGTCTGAGCATTGGCGATACAAATCCCAGGGAACCAATACCCTAGGAGGTCCTTCTCAAGCAGGGGTCTCAAAGGCTCAACTCTTCTCTCTCACTCAGTTGCTCACTCACTCCCTCCCTTTCTAAATTTTTTTTTTTTATTATTGAGTACTCTTTAATGAAGGTTGGCATTCATAGGATGAACTCAATTTAGCAACACAGGAGTAAATTACATTTTTTCTTCCAGAATAAGTCACATTTTCTGCTTAAGTACATTTATGACAAGTGTGACTTTTCATCCTTTCCATTTTGACCTTGCTTGATCTTGCTTAAGGGTCATAAGCTTTCTCTCCAGTTTGGGATCTTTCAGCCTTCTGAAAGCTTTGACGGCAACTGAAAGCTTCTCTACTTTCCTTATGTTTGTAATTCTACCTTCCTGATTCTCCTAAGTTTTGCATACAGTGTCATCTCTGAGGGACAACTTTAGAATGATCTACTAATGAAGATACCCCCAAAAACAGAGCTTTCACATGATGATATCCAAGGGGAAGTTTTCTTCTTCACAAAATGCTCTGGTGTCTGACTGAAGGTTTCTCCACATTGACTACCTTCATTATATTCACCAAGTTTGTCTACATCTGGACTTCTTACAGCGCTCCTGAGGTTTTTGTACTCATCGTCAAAGTTTGAGTATTCAGATTTTTGTCCTATTGCAAACAGGTTCCTGAGGGTTTCCAGCATTACATTCCTGTATAGCTGCTTTTGGGAAGGATCCAGTAGAGCCCACACCCTTAGGGTAAATTTCATGGCCACATTCTTAAAGGTCACCGGCTCCTGCTAAATATGTGCAACTTGAGTTCATGTTCTCTAAAACTGAAGAATGAATTATAGGCACAACAGAGGTTAAGAATAGGAAAAATCGAATGAGTGAAAGACAGCTTCAGTCTGAGACAGAAGGGGGACCAGATAATGGGTTGCCCTCTCTTTTGTTTTTTTTGAGACAGGGTCTTGCTACACACCTCAGGCTGGCCTCAAAGTCCCAGTGATCCTTCTGCCTCAGCCCCCCAAGTACTGGGATCACAGGCATGCACCACTAGGCCCTACTCAGGGATTCTTCTTAAATAAAAAATTGATTATTTTACATCCTTGAGCATGCAACTGGTTGGGTCTTGCTAATCCCGAGATACCCTCAAGTCATCTTTCTGCTTGTCCTTGTATAGTACTGAGCCAGAAAGTGATTTCGGAGGGGGGGAAAAAAAAGGTTTTTCTTGCAGCTAACCTAACTGAAAAAGAGCCAACCCCAGCTCATGCCCCTTCTCACACCTAACACATGTCCTCTTTCATTGTCTTCTGTTCTTAGGAAGTGTCTATATCCAGTGAACTTTTCTATCAAGTCATGTACACTAAATGTAACTTCCTCAACCAATGAAGTGATGATAAATGCTGTAAACTGTAGATAAATGCCTTGCTTCTGTATCCTCACCCCCACTCTTCCCTTAACCCATATAAACCCTGTTCACTGCCAGCTCTGGGCTGATTGCTTTGTGGAGAAATCCCCAATCAGTCCGCCAGCATAATAAAGCTGTATACTTACCTCCAACCTCCAGGTGAGTTCTGGATTCTTCTTGGCCTGATCATTCTATACCACTAAGAGCTGCCACACTGTGGACTGTAAGTCTGGTGTACAGTACAAAGCACCATACTTGGTTTCTTTTTAATGGTGCTAAATCTTTTTAGCAGCTAGAGCTCCTTAGGCTCCAACTTTACACATGGTTCCTTTAGGGCCAAAATTTAAGGTTTTCAAAATTTTTTGATCTGCCCTTTGACCCCATTTCTCACTACACACGTGGCTAAGAGAAGCCAGCAGTTCCCCAGTACCACAGCCTAAATTTAAAATTTCTGCCTCAGGAAGAGGGGTTGAAGGAGGGAAGGTGAATGAGAAAAAAAGCTAGATATATCATGTACAGGTACAAATTCCCTATTGTAAATGTTATCACTATGTATATCTAAAATATATCAATAAATGTTTGCTTCAAAAAAATCTCTTCCTCCTAATGAATTAGTCCACCATCTTTAATTTAAGTCTCCTACAAAGTCTCTGGACATGGGAAAAATGTAGACAAATTTTCTGCCAGCATGTAACACATATGGCAGCCTCTAGTCCACATGCCAATGGAGTCCTTGTTTCCAAATGAAACCTCCTGAGCCTGGCTTTTACTAACCCCATTCCTGTCAGCACTCTGGTCTTCTGAGCTCTGATCAAAATCACTCATCCGACACTGTTTACAGCATTCTAGGGCTTCTCTAGCCTATACCTCTTAACCTTTCTGAACTCCTTCAGTAAACCAATTCTGAAATTTTCTACACCACATGGTCAGATGCAGTCACAGAAATAATCTCACTTCTCCCCATGTGAACTTTCTGAATTAGTTTTCAGTGACTGAGACACAATATCCAACATCCACAACTTAAAAGAAAGATTTAATTTAGCTCACTGTTTCAGGAGATTTAGTATATGGTTGGCAGGCTCCAAGGCAGAAGCCTCACAGTGCAAGGGAGTGTTGGGGGCAAAGACACTTCATTCATAGAGGCCAGGAAGTAAAGCAGGGGAGCAGTACCAGAGAGGAACAGGCAAAGAACCATATGCAGAACTGTATAGTACCAAGGCCATACCTCCATGGCCCACCCAGAAACACCCAGGAGCACACTACACTAATCTGCTAGGTTTTTTCTTAATCCAATGAAGTTGACATATCAGGATTAATAGTTACAGAATAGGAAAAATCTAACGAGAGAAAGACAGCTTCAGTCTACTTTGACCTTAGTATTCACTATTTTACGTTATTCATTTTTAATATATTAATATAATATAAAATAATGTCTTATATTTAATAATAGTATTACTAAAATCATTTATTATTTTAATAATGTTTATATTATTCATTCTAGCAACTAGAACAGTATTTAGTAAACCTTTTTTCCATAATTAAAAAAGATACATGCTACTATGATTTTAGCATCGAAGCATCTCTAAATTAAGAAAAATTAACTTCAACACAATAAAAAACTAGATTCAAGGAATCCCTTAACATGTTCCTGGGCACTTGAACTACTAGTGGTACGTGCAGGACTGTCCCACCGGGCAACTAATACCACCGATGGTACAAACAGATCCAACCACTTCTATCAGTCTTTCCACTAATAAAATTAATATAAAGCTGTCTGATGGGACAGTCATGTATGTGCCACTGATGGTTCAAAATGCCCAGCAGCAAGGCATACAAATTACAGCCCCACCATGAACATGCTAAAATATTTCAGTCAGACATGGAGGCACATGCCTGTAATGGCAGCACTCCAGAGGTTGAAGGAGGTGTATCACAAATCCAAGGCCAGTCTAGGCTACAATGCAAGTCCCAGGGCAGTTTAGACTACAGAATCAAACACTGAATCAAATAATAATTGTTATTATTATTCTTGAAAGGCTTTCAAAACTGTGTATGATCAATCTTCAATAAACCAAAAAATAAATCTGGATTTGCAGATATTAGATTTGACAAAGAACAAGAGAAACATTTAAATGCCACAATATTACTGGAATAGAAGAATTAAATTTATTTCTTTTGGTTGTTGTTGTTTTGTTCTGTTTTGGGTTTTTTGAGACAGGGTCTCACTATGTAGTTGAGACTGACCTGGAACTCACTATGTAGCCCAGGCTGGTCTCGAACTCATAGTGAGCCTCCTGCCTCAGCCTCCCGATTGCTGAGATTACAGGCGTGCACCACCACGCCCAGCAAAATGTTTCTTTTTTTTTGGTACTGGGGATCCAACTCGGGTCCTTGCGCTTGCAAAGCAGGTGGTGGAACTGCTGAACTAAATCCCCAGCCCAAATTTATTTCTTATATCTTAAAATTAAGACACAGAAACTTGTAAAGAGTCTGTCAGGAGAATTTTTGTTTGTTTTGCAAAGTTTTATTAAATAAAACCAAGAAAAGAAAGAGGCTTTGCAGAAGGCCAAGTAAAAGTAGGAAAAGAACTACATCCCACAATGCAAGGGTCACCCATCCATGCAAGACAGAACAGTGACCTGTCAGGAGAACTCTGAATTCTTATTTTGATTCCTACTCAATGAAATCAAGTCACACATACACATCGAGTCTTTCACCTTGCTTCAATTCTGTTCTCAAATATACTGTAGCACTAATAGCTCACTGCAAAAAAGTACTTAAAGGAAAATGTATTTTTTTATATTCAAAAAGTAATTTGTAGCTCAGTGGGAAAGCAAGGGTTTAATCATTAGTACCACTCTACCCCCCCAAAATTTTTTTTCAAATGTCACTTTTAAAAAGGTGTAGGGGGATTTAGCTCAGTGGTGCCGTTGCCTGCCTTGCAAACAAGGTCCCAAGTTCAATCCCCAGTACCACCCCCCCAAAAAAAGGATTCTGTTGTGAGTGGCACACTTAGGGCAACTTGTGCAGAACTGACATTAAATGTCACTTTAAATTCTATTATACCAACATATGTAAAATAAAAATTTACATACGTAGCTCTATCACCTATATGTATTTAAAAACATCTAAGCTTATAGTCAGGCTTGATGGTACATGCCTATAATACAAGCACTCAGGAGGCTGAGGCAGAAGGAATGCCAAGAGTTCAAAGCCAGCCTAAACTATATAGCAAGACCCTGTCTCAAAAACAAAAGCAAAAGCCAGGCATGGTGGCACAGGCCTATATGTAATCCCAACACTCAGGAGGCTGAGGCAGGAGGACTGCTGTGAGTTCAAGACCGGCCTGGGCTACATAGTGAGTTCCAGGTCAGTCTCAACTACACAGTGAGACCCTGTCTCAAAAAAGACCAAAAAAAAAAAAAAAGCATAAATTTCTTCAAACAAATACTAATTACAAATTAACTATAAACACATGTAACTTTAAACTTCTATATATGATGCTAATGACTTACTGTTTTATACCACCTATACTATATGAAATTCTTTCCCCACGTTTTAGCTCTTAAGACCCTTTTCCATTCCAACAAGGCATCTCATGACTACAAGTCTGTCAAATTAAGTATGAAAGCAGAACAATATGTGGCACTAGCTTAGAGAAGATAACATTTTAGTTCATGTAATAATATACAAGTTTCTTTACCCTAAGTTTCAGCAAGCATATTATACGGGAAATTCAAACCCTAACAGAAATGCTGTTCTGTAAATCAGAAAGATCAGATGAGACAACCTGCCGCTGATTCAGCAACTTTTTCACTTTACAACTATAATTAAAGACGCAAGCAAATGACTGAAACAACTTTCAAACTAAGCAGCAAAGCCAATTCAAAATCAGTATTTGTCTTGGCAGGAAATGCCAATGAAAATACAAGATATTTTAGTCTTAACTGGCAAAGGTGCTGTTATTTATCACGCAAAATCCCTTGTGGATAGCTACAAATTAGCTTTTATTGCATATACTTAACATGTTTCTTTATAAAGAGCTCCTCACCTAAATAATCTTCCAAGTTTGGCAGCCCAAATTGTTACAGCCTATACAGCATTACAGTTCCTTGTAATTTAAAACATTTGCTTTTAAGAATAGTCTCCACACACCAACTCTGCTGCCAATTTCTTCAGCTAAAAATTCAAGTTTATACTACAAAATACTATATTTACCCTCAACAACAGAATGCACTCATTTACAAATTATACAGGAGTAAGTCCAACAGACAACTTCAATACTTGTAACATCACAGCTTTCTATTATTCAAATTAACAAGTCTAAACAGTTAGACACTAGTCAAAGTACTAGTGGCCAAAGTCAACTGACATATGATCAATTCCCTAAAACCAATAATAGTAAAGATTAGATCCTTAATCTCAATGAACTATTTTGCAAAATCGTCAACAAATACCCATGGGGGGAAAGTGTGCTCTAAGTGGCAGAAATCTTCCAGCATTACTAGAAAAATGAGTCAATGCAAACCTATATGAGTGGCAGATCATGTTTATGAAAACAAACCTGTTTGTTTTTGAGTTCCAAGTTTTACACTAAGGCAACTTACCGATTCTTTTAATACAATGATCTTGGCAAGAAATACAGGATTTTTTTATTCATGGTTATAGTGATCAAGAACAGGTATCCTATAACGCAGAGAGGTTTTGCTTCTATGGCATGTACAAAACAAAATATCACACACTCTGCATTTCCGGTAGCTTAATACACATTATCGCCTCAAATCAAATATTTATTGGGAACTTAGCACCTTAGAACTAAGGAGCTGCTTCATCTAATACACACCCTCAGCTAACATGCCACTCAATGTTACCCCGCCCTATATGCTCTAGGGTGCCCTGCACTTCTATTTTTCCTCTTTTACTCAGTCTACACTTGCACTGCAGAGCCAGTTTCACACTTACCCTTCGCGTTTACCTTTTTCCTACTTAAATACATGTGAAACTCTACTACCGTTAAAAATATACACATATATATGTATCTATAACTCCGTCCTCCAAATTAGCGTCCGAGAACAGTGTACACAGTGAAGCAGGCTGGATGGTCAACTTTTCGGGCTACAATGCCTGGCAATCAAGCACACAGCCGCTCGAGGGTTCACTGCTGGGGTGACACTCTCCCTCACAGCAGCACAAGGAACTAGGGAAACTGCGCCAAATGTTCCCGTGTGAAACCCACACGCAGTGGGGAAAGGAGGGGGGACTACTGAAAACTGGGTCATTCCTTATTTGTTCCGATGCAGCATGGTCTTCGGGAGGGACAAAGCCCAGAAGCAGAAAGCAGCAGGGAAAAGAGACTGCGCGCTTCCCCAGCGTGCCGCGGCCCTCGGAGGTGACCCGACGCCGCCCCGCAGAGC
>NW_022900943.1:1759828-1798958 GCF_012274545.1 Fukomys damarensis
CCCTCTAGGGCTCCGCGAGCTCGGGCGGGCGACGCTGCGCTCTCGTCGGCCGAGCGAAACGCAAGGTTCGCGGGATGCTTTTCCCCAGCTTTATAAAGTTAATCATAAGCAACCAAGCGGCAAATGGTTTGAAATTATTTAGGACTTTTAAAAATTAACTTAGTCCCAGCCCCCCCCCAAATAAAATAAAACACAACAGCCAGTGACTGACATTCCACCTCCAATCACAGAAGAACTGGTAAGATCTGGGCAGGTCTGGCTAGCGTTCCTGACATGACCCTCTCCTTAGTCTATATTTTTGCTTTTTAAAAAAGTGGGATTACACCTGGGTTATAAATACCCTGTTCTCAATGTTTTTCCTGAAGTTTATTGCACATACAGATAATTTGAGGTTTGTATTCAGTAACAGAACCATGTCAGAATTGATTCTGAAGACTTGCACTCTCATCGCAGCTACTAAGGAAGCTGAGAAACACTTGTCTCAAGATACAAAGGGCTTGGGATGTGTCCCAGCGCTGCTCCCTGAGTTCAGTCCTACTCCTAGGGAGGGAGACCAGAGTTCACAGGCAGTTTGGTCTCTGGAAACCATCATAGATGTTGACCATTGAGGCAGAGTTTTTAAAGAATCTGATATTTCAAATTTTAGTTTGAACTTCTTGTTCCTCCTTATCAGTGCAAATTAAATTTTAATTTGAAATTAATAGTTTAAAATTAATTGGGGCCGAGGGTATAGATTTCCATAGGGAGCATATACGTGGCCCTGAGTTCAACTCCCGGCACCACACATGGACAAATGACAGTGCACAAGACTTCTCATTAACCCTGAAGGTTGACAATTGCTCTCTTTCCTATAGTGTTAAAAAGGAAGAAACCAGGATCGTCCATTTGATTGATGTTTCTCCTTTTGCAATTTAAGTTGTGTAAGTTCTTTAATATTTCTTAGTGTTTTAATTGTCCTATAGTTTTATCGTAGATTGCCATTTTCTTGCCAAAACTTCAGAGAACAGGTTTATATGCCTTAAATTTTCATCAGAGGTCTAGAAGTTCTTGAGTCAACAACCTTTTGAACTGCACTCTTACGTGCCCAGGGCTTAATTAAATAAGTTCATTTTTATGTTTAATATGTAAATATATCGCTGTTTTAAAAGTAGATTCGAGGGGCTGGGGATTTAGCTCCGCAGTTCCGCCGCCTGCTTTGCAAGCATAAGGTCCTGAGTTTGATCCCTGGTACCAAAAGAAAAAGTACATAGAGAACTGGAGAATCCACTAACCACTTAACTGTGATACATACAGCAGTACAGTTCAGATGAGCCTATAGGATGCACAGGAATGGGGCAGAGGGTATAGCTCGGTGCACAACGCAAAACCGTAGAATAATCGGTGCAGCCCATTAAAGAGAGGAAGGAATATGTTCTAGTAGAAAGGTCCTTAATGTTTCCTGTTAGGGCATGGTCCCTGCAGACTGCTACGGATCTGCAACACAAAGGAGCTAAATGGAAAAATTGAAAATGGTCTTAAACGATATTTTTGGTAGCTATCTTTAATGTGGCAGCAGGCCCCATCAGTTTTTATCATTCTGCATATTTGTTCTGTTGGCATGGTGGCTCAGCCTGTAATTCCAGCTTCTCAGGAAGCTGAGGCAGGAGGATTGTGAGGTTGAGACCAGCCTGGGCAGCATAACAACACTGTCTCAAGAAAAGAAAAAAAAAATCCAAGCTGGCTATGGTAGTGCACGCCTGTAATCCCAGCACTTGGGAGGCTGAGGCAGGAGGATAGCTGCAAATTCGAGGCTAGCCTGGACTGCATACTGAGTTCAAGGTCAGCCTACATAGAGAGCACCTGTCTCAAATACAAAAAAGCAAACATTTAAAATTTTTTAAATGATTTAAATCCTAAGCATTGCCCTATAGGGGCAGGATTTCATATGTGTGTTGACATATCATGTGCTTTTCCAGGAGCCTAGACCTAGCATGGTAGCACATACATAGTGGTCTATCAAAATAGGATGGACAAGCTGGGCATGGTGGCACAGCCTGTAACCCCAGCACTTAGGAGGCTGACGCAAACGGATCTGCTTCAGTTTGGGGCCCACCTGGGCTACACAGTGAGAACTTTGTCTCAAAAAAAAATTGTTGGAGGCTGAGAGCAGGGTATGGCTCAGTGGTAGAGAGCACTTAACAAGTGTGTGTGCACGGGTGCCGCACATGAGTTTGATCCCTAGCACTGTGTGTGCACACACACGCAATGGCAAATCAGACTTCACTCTTGGACGAGTTACTTTTCCCATCTGTAAGTGAGTAGAATGATATAAAGAAATGAGACATTTATTACTTTACATTAAGGTGTAAGTATTAAACAAGTTCAGTAATATTAAGCACATGTGATATATAACATCACATGTATACAACAATCTTTGCCTCCTGTTATTTATGTCTCTGTTTTTCTTTTGGGTTTTGGTTTTCTGAGACAGGTTCTCCCTATGTAGTTTAGACTGATCTTGAATTGTGTATCCGAGGCTCACCTCAAACTCCTGGCAATCCTCCTGTCTCGGCCTCCCAAGTGCTGACTTGATAAGCAACACACCATGCCTAGTGTCCTAGAATGTATATCGTTGTGTAGTTTCTGCATATTAAATTTTAGCAGACTTACTGTTTTCTGTTACACAGAGTACACTGAAAGTGATAATATCTCTAACAAGATGAGATTGTAAAAGACATCTAATCCAGCATGGTCGTGTACGCCTGTAATCCTAGTACTTGGAAAGCTGAGACAGGAGGATCACTGTGACTTCAAGGCCAGCCTGGGGTATATAGCCTGCACTACAAAGTCAGACCCTGTCTCAAAAAACAAAAACAAAAGAAAGAAGGAAGAAGACATCTATCTTTTTCTCATCCAAAGGATAAGATTGCTTGCTTGCTCTTGGAAAAGCAGCTACCATGTCCGCAGGGCAGCCCTGAGAATGAGTCTGAGAGTGCGTCCACCCAAAGTTGAACCCCGGAATGACTGTATCTCCAGCCAGCACTCTAACTGGTAGCACACCCTGAGCCAGAATCACCCAACTTAGCCACTTGGGGCTCCTCCGCTCCCAGAAACCGTGGGATACTCAGTGTTTCTTCTTCCCAGCTGAAGAACTCCAAGGGTGACCGTTCCACAGCAGTTGACATTGCGCCAGGAACATCGCAGTGCTCACTAATGGTAGATCTTTCTTCAGTGGATATTGGTGGGTTCATTTAGCATTTCACTTAGCATTCTATAGTGCTGACCCAATTTACTGTACTGCTGCAGTGATAGTGTCTACAACTGCAATACAAGAAGATATTTGGAAAAGGTGGAAAATTGTTTTCATTTGGTCTGCTGTTCACAGACTGACTTTGTTGAGATTTCATGAGAATGTATTTTACATGATGTTTAGGATTTGCCTCAAAACAGTGCAGGGGGAGTGCAGGGAGAGGAAGGCTCTAAGTAAGGAGTGGACATGCACTGGCCTATGTGGACTGGTACTGGAGAATCCCTTATGTGGTTCTTTACTCTTCATGTCTTTTCAAAAATTTCCATCAGAAGAAAATTGTTTTGAGCCAGACCTGGAAGCACATGCCTATGATCCTAGCTCCATGGAAAGCTGAGGCAGGATTGAAAGGTTGACGCCAGTGTAAGCAATTTAGTGATTTAGCTAGACTGTGTTTAAAAATAAAAACTAGGGGCCTAGGGATTTAGCTCAGTGGTGCTGCCACCTGCCTCACAAGCTCAAGGTCCTGAGTTCAATCCCTGGAACCAAGATAAAGAAATAAAATTTTTAAAAATGAGGGCTGGGGATTTAGCTCAATGGTGCCTGCCTCACAGGCACAAGTCCTGAGTTCAATTCCCAGTACAACCAAAAAAATTTTTTTTGAGAAAAGAAATTTTAAAAATAAAAATAAAAACTAAAAAAAGGGCTGGGGATGTAGCTCAGTATGAAGGCCCTGGATTCAAACCCCAGTAACATAAACAGACAAGTATTTTGTGGACTCCTAAGTTTGATGCTGAAAGCAATTTTTAGATATCATCTGTTCTAATTAACTCATTTTCTGAGCCCCTAAAGTGCCAATCAGGGCTTAAACTTTTGGTCATTGCTGCCTCAGCCCCCAGAGAACTAGGATTATGAGTGTGCACCACCACATCTGGCTTAGATGCCCTCTACTTGGTGATACCTTTTTTTTTTTTAATTTTTATTTCACACATGAGAGAAATGTTTAACTCTTGTGAGTCTTATTTTCTGTATACTTCCACCTACTCCTCTCCCCTCTCTACTTCAAACAAATAAATATCATTTCAGAGCCAGATATTGTGGTGTACACTTGTAATCTCAGCACTCGGGAAACTGAAGCAGGAGGATCACCTCGAGTTCAAAGCCAGCCCAGACCACATATAAAGACACCGTAAAAGAAAGAGAGGGAGAGGGAGAGGGAGGGAGAGAGGAAAAGAAAAGAAAGGAAAGGAAAGGAAGAAGGTAGGTCTTGTTTTTCATTTTTCATGTTACTTTGGGTTCTTTGGGACGAGGTCTTACTATATAGCCTAGGTTGGCCACTCTGATTTTCTGTCCACCTGAGTGCAGAGTACAGATGCTATATGCACCCTGTGCCCTCTTCCTTGGGGTCGTCTCAAATATGGCCATTCCTAAATTTATTTAACCACAAGACAAATTAATGGTAACCTTCTTGGGCTGGGATTTAGCTCAGTGGCATTGTGCCTGCCTCGCAAGCACAAGGTCATGAGTTTGATCCCCAGTACCAAAAAAAAAAAAAAGTAACCTGTTTTTTTATTTAACTTTCTTTACTAGGAAAGCATTTATTGATACATTTTAGGCATCCCTAAGGATAACAGTCCTCCTGGAGAATCTACACCTGTACGTGATACCTCCTGCCTCTTTTTTCCATGCACACCTCCCCTAACCCTCTCTCACCTCCCTGTGTACATAAGCATTGTTTCCATTTTGTCCTTCTATTTTTACTTTTTTTTCTGGTCCTTTCTTTACTTTCTTCCACCCTCCTCTCTTGATCTTCTTCCCTTTTGAGCATTTTCTTCCCATTTCCCAATATCTATTACACATTTTAGTCCTTATTTCCATTTACAGTTTCTCACATCAGAGAAACAATGTGGTATTTAAACGTGTGTCCAATTTATTTCACTTAAGAGTACGGTCTCAAGGTCCATCCATTTAGCTGTAAATGTCTGAAGCTCATCCTTCTTTATGGCAGAGTGCTACTCCACTGTGTAAAAAATCCACATCTTTATCCATCCATGGGTAGATGGGCAGTTGGACTGTTTCCAAGATTTAGCTATTACGAACTATGCCACTATAAACATGGGGTGCATATATTGCTGTGGTACAATGCTTTCACTTCTTTCAGAACAATATCAAGAAGAGGAATAGCTGGGTCAAATGGAACCTCTACTTTTAGTTTTTTGAGGAATCTCCACAATGATTTCCACAGTGGTTGCACCAGTCTGCACTCCCCCAAAGGAAAAGGGTTCCTTTTTCCACACCACCCCACCAGCTTTTGTTATTGGTTGATTTCTAGATAACAGCCATTCTTTATGGAGTGAAATGAAATCTCAGTGTTGTTTTACTTTGCATCACCCAAATGACCAGTGATGTTGAACATTTTTTCTCATATTTATTTGCCATTTCTACCTCGTCTCAGAAATGACTATTCATTTCAGATGCCAATTTTTGCATTGGGTCTTTAAATTTTGGGTCTGTTTTTTTTAAAACTTCTTTATATGTTTTAGATGGTAGTCCACTGTCTGAAGAACAGCTGGCAAAATCTTTTCCCATACTGTGGGTTGTCTCTCTGTTCTTTCGGTGGTTTCTCTTGCAAAGGCTTTTTAATAAGATGAGATCCTAGTTGTTGATCCTTTGTAGCATTTCCCATGTAGTCTCGGTTCTGTTCATGAAATCTTTGCCTACTCTTATGTCCCCAAGCATTCTACCTATTCTCTCTTCCAGCAGATTTAGCATTTCTGTTTTAAAATTTAGATCTTTGATCCATTTTAATTTTAGGTTACTGCATGGTGAAATATATGGGTCTAGTTTCAACCTTCAGCATATGGATATCCAGTTTTTCCAGCACCATTTATTAAAGAGGCAATCTTTCTTCCAGTGAAGGTGTTTGGCTCCTTCGTCAAAGATAAGGTGGCTGAGTGTGTCCAGAGTTGTTTCTGCATTTTCTAATCTGTTCCATTGATCCTCAGGTCTGTTCTTTTACAAGTACCATGCTGTTTTTATCACATTAACTTTTCAGGTCAGGGATTGTGATGCCCCTGGCCTTGCCTTTGTTGCTCAAAATTATGTTTGCTATTCTAAGTCTCTTGTGGTTCCAAATGAATTTTAGGATTGTTTTCTCTAATTCTGTGAGGTATGCTATTGGAATTTTTTTTTTTTTTTTTTTTTTTTTCATTTCAACAGAAACTACAAAAAACGCAGCTTTTCTGCATGCAATAAACTTCAAAAACTTCAGAAATAAAATAAACTTCAAAACTTTTTTTTTTTTTGGTACCAGGGATTGAACTCAGGTCCTTGTGCTTGTGAGGCAGGCAGCAGAACCACTGATCTAGCTTTTGGAATTTTGATTGGGGTTGCATTAAATCTGTATAACAACTTTACAAGTATGGCCATTTTCTCTATATTCGTTCTTCCTATCCAAGAATAAGGGATATCTTTCCGTTTTCTGATATCCTCATCAACCTCCTTTTACAAAGTACTATAGTTTTCAATGTAGAGGTCTTTTACTTCCTTCATTAGATTTATTCCTAGGTATTTCATTGTTTTAAATGCTTTTGTGAAAGGTGTTGTTTCCCTGATTTCTCTCTCAATGAATTTGTTATTCATATACAGGAATGCTATTGATTTTTGAATGTTGACTTTATATCCAGCCATGCTACTGAATTTGGTTATTAAATCTAAAAATCTTTGGTGGAGTTTTCAGGGTCTTCTGTGTAGAGTATCATGTCACCCACAAATAATGATAATTTAACTTCTTCCTTTCCTATCCTTATTCCCTTTATTTCTTTCCCTTTTCTAATTGACCTGGCTACAGATCTACAGAACTACAGTGAGTAAGAGCCATGACAGTGGACATCCTTCTCTCATTCCTGATGTTAGAGTGAAAGCTTTCAGATTTTGTCCATTTAGTATGATGTTGGCTGTTGGTTTCTCATAGATGATGGTTATCAGATTGAGATAAAGGCTGGGCATGGCGGCGCACACCTGTAATCCCAGCACTCGGGAGGCTGAGGCAGGCAGATTGCTGTGAGTTCGAGACCAGCCTGGGCTACGTAGTGAGTTCCAGGTCAGTCTCAACTACATAGTGAGACCCTGCCTCAAAAACAAAAACAAAAACAAATAAACAGATTGAGATAAAGACTGTCTATTCCAATTTTCTGTGGGGCTTTTTATCTTGAATGGGTGTTGGACCTTGTGAAATGCTTTTCCTACATCTATTGAGAGGATCATATGGTTTTGCTCCTTGACTCTGTTACTATAGTGTATTACATTTATTGATATGTGTATTTTGAACCATCCCTGCAGCTCCAGGGTGTATCCTTCTTGGTCATGATGTGTAATCATCTTGATGATTTGTTGATTCCATTTGCCAGTACCTCAGGATTTTTTTTTTTTCTTTTTCTCAGTACCTTAGAGAGGAATTTTGCATCTATGTTCTTTAGGGAGATTAGCCTGCAGTCCTCTTTTTTGGTTGAATCCTTCTCTGGTTTTGGTATCAGGGTAATGCTTGCTTCTGGGAATGAGTTTGGGAGTATTACTTTCTTTTTAGCTTCATTAAAGAGTTTGAGAAGTAGCAGCATTACATCTCTAAATTTCTTGTAGAATTCAGCAGTGAACCCATCAGGGCCTGGGTTTTTCTTCGTTGGTAGGTTTTTAATTACATCTTCAACTTCACTGACTCATATTCAGTTATTTGTAATTTTTATATCTTCTTGATTCACCTTTGATAATTCATGTATATCTAGGAATCTGTCCATTTCTTCTGTATTTTCCATCTTGCTAGACTATCGGTTCTCAGAGTAGGTCTAGATCTTCTGGATTTCTGCAGGGTCTGTTGTGATTTCACCCTTTTCATTCCTAATTGCATGGATTTGATTCTTTTCTTTCCTTTTTTTGATAAGGTTGGCTGAGGGTTTGTCAATTTTATTTACTCTTTCCAAGAATTAACTCTTCATCCATTGATTCTTTGTATTTTTTTTTTTTTAGTCTCCATTGCATTAATTTCTGCTCTGATCTCTATAATTTCCACCCTTGAATGGGCTTTGTGCTTGGCTTGCTGTTCTTTTTCTAGAAGCTTGAGGTTCAACATTGGATTATTTATTTGAGCTCACTCTTTTTACCTGATATGGATATTCACCATTATCAATTTCCCCCTTAGGATGGCTTTCATTGCATCCTTTAAGTTCTAGTATGTTGTATTGGCATTACTGTTTAAGAGTAGAAACCATCTGATTTCTTCTTTAATTTCATTTGTTACCCATTGGCTGTTCAGAAGGATGTTACTTAATTTCCATATGTTTATGACGTTCTTGTGTTTTGTTTTTTTTTTGCCATTGATTTTCAACTTCATTGTACTGTGGTCTGATAAGATGTATGAGATAACTTCAATTCTTTTGCATTTACTTAATCACATTCTATGAGCTATTATTATATGGTCTATTTTGGAGAATGTCCCCTGTGCAGCTGAGAAGAATGTATATTCTGATGTTGTAGGGTGGAACACTCTATTTTTCTTTTTTTGGTACCCAGGATCGAACTCAGTCCTTGCGCTTGCGAAGCAGGCATAAGAACCACTGAACCAAATCCCCAACCCTATGAATTTATTTTTTAATTAAATGTCTTTCTTGTATACAGCATATTGTTGGATCTTGCCTCTTGATCCATTGTACCAGTCTGTTTCCTTTGATTGGTGAATTGAGACCATTTACATTCATGGTTATAACTGACATGTATTGTCTTATCTCTGTTATATTATTTTCCTGTTACTGGCTTCCTTCTTTCCTTTTCTGTTTAATTTTTTGTCTTGCTTAGAGAATTCATTCTGTTGAGGTTCATGGAGTTGTAATCCTTGTTATCTCTTCCTAGGATATCCTTCTTAACACTTGAGTGCTGGTTTGGTGGTCATAAATTTCTTCAGGTGTTCTTTGTCATGTAAGTATCTTATTTCCCCATCAATTTTGAAAGATAGCTTTGTAGGGTATATCAATCTGGGTTTTCCTTTAGGGGTTGAAATACTTTACTCCAAGCTCTGACTTGAGGGTTTGTGTTGAGAAGTCTGCTGTGATTCTAATGGGCTTTCCTTTATAGGTGAGTTGCTCTTTTCTCCTAACAGCTTTTAATATTCTGTCCTGTGTGGTATTTTTGGAATCTTGACTATTATATGCCTTGGGGAAGATTTTTTTTACAAATCATGGCTAGGGCTAGGGATTTAGCTCAGTGGCACTGTAACTGCCTTGTAAGCACAAGGTCTTGAGTTCAATCCCCGCTACCAAAAAAAAAAATCATGGCTAATTGGAGTCCCATATGCCTCCCCTATCTGTATGCCAAATTCTTTTTCCCTGTTCAGGAAGTTTTCTGTCATTATTTCTGAGATCAGGTTTTTTATGTCATTTGCACTATCTCCTACTTTTTCATTGACTCTTATCAATCTTGTGTTATTCTTCTTTGGATCATGTAGCAGTTGCTGGACTGATTTCTCATGGTCTCTTGCTACTTTTAAAAAATCTCAGGCCAGGCATTTAGCTCAATTGGCCCCTCTCCAAGACGGCTTCTGGACAATCACCCTTCCTGGGTTACATCTGAACCTGGATAACTCACCAGCCACTGAAGTTTGCTGCTTCAACTGCTCTGTTCCACTGATATGTTTCTCTGTGGAGGCCTCTGAGGACACCAGTAGTCATTGTGCATCTGTGGGTTTGACCCCCTGTTCCCACACCATGAGTCTGGGCTCAGGGAGAAAGTGCTGCTTGCTACCTCCCTCCTCTTTGTTGAAGTCTTCTCTGCTCTCCCCAGGGACTTCGGTTCTCAATTCAGAGCCTACCTGGGTCCCAGGGACCCACTTCCCTCCTTCTTCTCTTCCTCAAGCTACTATATATTCCACTGTCAGGAGGCCAAATCTCAGAGAGGCTCTTGCTCTGCTCCTCACCACTCCACCATCTTCCCAGAAGTCCTAACTCTCTTTTTTAAACCATTTTGTTTTTATTTTGATTTTGGTTTGTCTGTTTACAGTCCTGGTAATCAAACCCAGGGCATCCTTTAGGCTGGGCAAGTGCTACCACTGAGCTATATCCCCAGTCCTAATAATAAGTTTTTAATGACAAAGGACTGGAAACACTGGTATTGTCTCTTCTCTCCTCCCTATGCATTCATAGATCTCTTCCTTCATCTATAGATCCTGCCTGCTGTTGTGATGCCAGTTTGCACACACAGCTTTCATTGGTGACTGGAGTGTTGCTTCCCAGTTCTCTTTTCTAGATCATTCCATTCAGAGAATGTAGAGCAGGGTCTCTCTCCTTTGAAACCCCCTCCCCAAGCTTGTTCATTATTTTTATCAAAGACTCTGTAATATGTAAGAATGAGAGACTGCCTATAAATCTCAAAAGTATTATTCAGTTTCCAGTTTATATTCAGTCTGAGTTCACTGGGGTATAAATTGGCTTTGTGTGCCCTAACAAAAAAAGAATTAGAAGGTAAAGTTAATATTCTTTAGCGCCTAGTCAAAATATCTTCCAGTTTAGAAATAGAAAAGGAAGAAATTAATATTAAATATGACTAGAAAGAAGTCAAACACATAAAGCCACATTGTGTGATTCCATTTATATGAACTCTACAGAACAGGTAAATCTGTAAAGACAGAAAGCAGATGAATGGTTGCATAGGGCAGAAGGAGAAAGCTGCTAAAAGGTATGGGGAGCCAGGCATGTTGGTGCACACCTGTAATCCTAGCACTTGGGAGGCTGAGACAGGAGGATCATCATGAGTTCAAGGCCAGGCTGGGCTACATAGTGAATTAAATAAAGGCTATGTACTACATAGCAAGACTGTCTCAAAAAAAAAAAAAAAAAAAAAAAAAAAAAAAAAGGCTAGGGATTAGCTCAGTGTGAAGCACTAGTTTCCAACCCAGCACACACATACAGACTTAAAAGTATCTGTAAAGGGCCGAGAATTCAGCTCAGCGGCACCACACCTGCCTCACAAGTACAAGGTCCCAAGTGTGATCGTCAGTACCAAAAAAAAAAGTATCTCTAAAATGAAGAAAGAGAAAATGCAGGTATTTAATCTTCTCTTATTGTTCTAGATTTGACCTTCTCTTTACCTTCAAGTGAGTGCATTCAATTCTATATTACTCACTCCCAAATTAATTTCTCTAAACCCAAATTTCCTCGAGCTGTAGATTCAGTCCTCCAACTGCCTCTAATATCTATGCGAATTTCACACAACTCCTTCCCTTGCTTGCTTTACACATCCTCGAGGTTCCTTCTTAGACAGCCCCAGTTCAGCCCACCTCCTCCCTCGGTATCAGCAAGAGATTGGTTCTGTGACCTCCTGCAGATATCAAATCTGTGGATGCTCAGAGCCCTCATACAAAATGGTGTGATAGCTGCCTAAAACCACATCCTCCTGTGTACTTCGTCATCCCAGGTTACTTACGTCTAGTAGTACACAGTCCGATGCAAAAGCTATGTAAATACCTATTGTAGTTTTTAAAGACCCGTCCTCACCATGTAGCCTGGGCCGGCCTTGAACTCTCACTGATCTTCCCGCGTCGACCTCTGAGTGTTGGTACCTCTGAGTGTGTGCACTGCCACACCAATCTGTTTTTGTTTCCAGCACTTGGGTGAACCCAGGGGCCTTCACACTGAGTTCCATCCCTAGCCAGCCTGTTTTGTTGTTTTGTTTTTTGTTTTGAGACAGGTCTCACCATGTCACAGAATTGCCCATACTGGACTCAAACTTGTGATCCTCCACCTTAGCCTCCCAAAGTGCTGGGATTTCAGAGGCACACATCTGTGCCCAGCTTATTGTGTTGTATAGTGAACAGTGAAAAGGAAAAAAATCTGTCTGTGTTCAATATATAGACAGTTTATTTCTTACTGAATATTTCAATGTGTGGCTGTTAGAATCCACGAATATGGAACCCATGGGTATGGAGGACCAGCTTTAAATGATACCACCATCTACTCAAGAAAAGGGAACTGCAAAGGGTGGGTGGCAATCTAGGCCTGTAATCACAGCCACTTCAGTGGCTGAGGCAGGAGGATCTCAAGTTTGAGGCCAGCCTGGGAACTCAGCAAAGAGCTGTCTCAAAGTAAAGATTTAAAAGGGATGAAAGAGTGGGTCAGAGATAAGAGTGCATACCCTGGGTTCAGTCTCTAGGACTAAAAAGAGGGGGTGACACAGAGAGACAGAGAAAGAGGTGGAACAGGAGAAAAACGATTTAACATTTTTATGTGCCCATTAATTTTACAAAATATTCAGTTTCAGTGTGGTGTTTTTGCCAGGCCTGCTGGTGTACACCAGTGATGACAGTACTCAGGAGGCTGAGGCAGGAGAATTGCCATGAGCTTGATATTAGTCTGGGCTAAATAGTAAGCCCCAGTTTCAAAAAACCAAACCAAAACAAATTTTTAATCAAAATGTGGTATTTTGATACACATATCTAAGATATTTGAGCATTCCTGTCCCCACTCCCATTCCTTCCCTACCCTTCTTCCCTTTCTTTGTCTAATGATAGCCTCTTTTCTACTTCATATATGTATACATTTTATATATTATATTTATAGTATATATACACACAGTCCACACTTAAAGAAAATGTGCAGTACTTGCTTTACTGAATTTATTTCCCTGAACATCATGATGATATCCTGCAAATGACATAATTTTATTCTTCTTTACACCTGAATAATACTCCGCTACATATGTACACAACACATTTTCATTACTCGTTCATCCCTGTTGGGTACCTAGGCTGGTTCCATGTCTCTTGTGAATTGTGCTGCAATAAACATGGGTATTCCTGTAGTATGCTTACTTCAGTCCCTTTCGGTATATACCATAGGGCGGTATAGCTAGGTCGGGCAGCATATCTATTTTTAGGGTTTTATTTTGGTAGCTGCCTCCTGATGTAAGCTTTTAATACTTTATCTAATAAAAAGAATCAGGACTCTGAAACAGTGGCTGATACTAAAAACAGGACGGTATGAGCTAGGACAAACATGAAGTATCAGTAAAGACTCCACAAGAATGCTTTGTCCCTTCTCTTACAAGCCTTGCCTGTGTCAGCAACTTATCTCTAGCAACCACATATCCCCCTCACCCCTACCTAACAACGATTGTGTCACCAATAAATATCAGTGGTTCTGGCTGTTCGTGGTCTTAGCTTGCTAAGCTTTCATCACCCCTGTTCCTTGTTTCACTTTGATTCTTTGTCTACGTCTTACTTCTCCCCCTGCATCGTAGCACTGAGCAGGAGACTGGAACCCTCTGCAGGAATGTCCTGTGTGGACTCTTTGGGTCCTGTAAGATCATGTCATCTGAAATTACGATACTTTGACTTCTTCCTTTTCTATTTATACATCCCTTTCATTTCTTTCTCTTGCTTGATTGCTCTGGCTAATATTTCAAAGATTGTGTGAAACAGGAATGGTGAAAGTGAATGTCCTTGTCTTGTTCTTGATTTTAGAGGAAAAGCTTTATATTTTTTTCTCCATTTAATATAATGTTGGCAATAAGTTTATCATAAGCAACTTTTCTCAGACTGAGATAAGATCCTTCTATATCTATTTTCTTCAGAATTTTAATCGTGAATGGATGTTGGATTTTGTTTTTCTGCATCTATTGAGATGATCATGTGATTTTTGTCCTTGCTTCTGCTGATATGATGAATTACACTTATTGATTTACATATTTTGAATCATCCTTGAATCTCTGGGGTGAACCCTACTTAGTCATGGTGTATAATCTTTTTGATGATCTGCTACATTCTCTTTGCTAGTATCTTGTTGAGGATTCTTGCATATAAGTGCATTAAAGAGATTGGCATATAGTTCTCTTTTTTGGTTGAATCCTTATCTTGTTGTAAAATCAGGAATGACTACGGGAGTATTCCTTCCTTTTCAATTTCATCAAAGACTTTAACGAATATTGGCATTAGATCTTCCTTGTTTTTTGAAACATAGTTCTAATATGCAATTCGTGCTGAACTTGAACTCACTATGTAGCCCAGGCTGGTCTAGAACTCACTGCAGTCCTCCTGCTTCAGCCTCTAGAGTGCTGGGATTAGATATTTCTTAATTTTTTGTAGAAAACTAATTCTTGATTCCCTCTTTTTAAAAAGTTCTTCTCCTGTTCACTTTATCAAGAAACCCTTTGTGTTCTATCTTCCAAACATATCCAAAATCTACTGACTTCTCTTTATTTTCATTGTCACCATTACTAATTTAAGCCACTGACATATTTTTTTTGAATGAGGGGAGCACGTCAGTGTGCTTTTCAGTGTGTCAGATTTTAATATAAAACTATGACTTAAGACAGGTTTGCAAAATATATTTTAAAATTCTTACAACTCAATAATAAAAAGACAAGCTGGGCATGGTGGTGCATGCCTGTAATCCCAGCACTCAGGAGGCTGAGGCAGGAGGATCACTGTGAGTTTGAGACCAGCCTGGGCTACATAGTGAGTTCCAGGTCAGTCTCAACTACATAGTGAGACCCTGTCTCAAAAAAAAATAATAATAATAATAATAAGGCAAATACCTCACTTAAAACTTAGCAAAAGATGTAAGTAGAGATTTCTCCAAAGAGAGACAAGCCTGGGATTTATCTCAGTGGTGCCTTGCAAGGAGACTGCCTTCCTCTTTCCCTTTGTGGGGGATACCAGGAATCAAACTCGGGTCCTTGCACTTACAAGGCAGGGACTGGAACCAGGAGCTTCATCCCCAACCCCCCCTTTCCTTTGTTATTCCATCCAGGCTGCAAGCCTATTGGTTGGTGCCATCCACAGTAGACATGGCTCTTCCTTCCTCGGTTTGCAGCCTATGTGTCAGTCACCTATAGACACATGCAGAGCTTTACTAATCTGCTAGGCAGTTCTCATTCAAGGCAAGTTGACATAACACAATTAACAACCACAGAATACATCCAACAGAAGTGAAAACATAGCCACACAAAAACTTACACATGAAGGTGGGCTTGGTGGCACACCGCTGTGATCCTCCCTCTTGGGTGGCTGAGGCGAGAAGATTGCTGCCACTCCGAGGCCACTTTGGGCCACACAGTACCTTCGAGGCCAGCCTGAACTGCATAGGGAGCCCGCATCTCAGACATGGCTACAAGCAAAACATACGCAAGGGCACACATTAGTGTTCGTAACGTTCTACTGTCGAAGAACCGTAGGGAGTGGAAGCAATGCACATGTCCACCAACTGACGCGTGGATGATGTGGATAACGGATGAGTGTGTGTCCAGAAAATGGAGCATCATTCCTCGATAAAAAGCAATGGAGTATTGATATATGTCACGATGTAAACCTTCAACATAACAGGCCAGGGCTGGGGCTTTAGCTCAGTGGTTCCACTGCCTGCCTCACAAGAGCAAGGACCCGAGTTCAATCCTTGATTAAAAAAAATAAATAAACAAATAAATAAATAACAGGCCAGTCCCTATAGGTAAAGCTCAGTGGTAAAGCGTTTGCCTAGCATGCAAAAGGCCCTGGGTTTGATACCCAGCAATGCAAAAATTAAATTAAATTAAAAGATTTGCCCAGCATGGTGGCACATGCCCATAATCCCAGCACTCGGTAGTCTAAGGCAGGAAGATCATTGCAAGTTCCAGGCCAGCCTGCACTACATAGCAAGTTCAAGATCCACCTGAACCACAGAGCAAAACCCTGTCTCAAAATAAATGATTTTGAAGAATAAATAAATAAACGAGTCACTAGAGGAATATTACATTCAAAGCAATTTTCCTACCATAAATAAAAATCAGTAAAAATATTAGAATCTATGACTCTAACAATAAAAAATTGAACAAATGTGAGACCACTTAAATAATTACTCCCTTTTTCCCAGGGCCGGGGTACCTGGATTCAGACACAGAATGGTGTGGATGATGTGTCGAAAGTCCGGGGAAACCTCTTCTCTCCAGGTAAGCACTTTCCGCCGCTGCATGCCAGGTGTCGTTTCCTGCCATTCTTAGTTGCTGAGTGCACTCCAGCCTCCTGCCATGCCTGACTTCTTCCCAGAGCGCCTTCCTCCCAAGTAGCTTCCAAGGCCACCTTCATTCCCTCAGTTCTCTCCTCAGATGTCACATTCTCAGCATTCAGCATGACTCTTTATTATCCGGCCTGTTTTACCGTCCCCCGTGCTCACCACTGACATTTGGCGTCTGCTTGGTTCTTATCTGTATCCTCTATGGTCATATAAGTTCCATAAGGACAGGAACTTTCTTTACTACCTATGCCTGGTACCTAGTAAAAAATCACAAATATTTGTTAACAAAGCCAGGAATGGTGGTACACATCTGTAACCCCAGCATTCGGCAAGACTGATGCAGGATGGCTCAAGGTCAGCCTGGGCTACACAGTGATACCCTATCTCAAAAAGAAAAAATGTTCATGGATCAGCGATGATGGATACACCTAGGAGTCGGTTCTCTCTCTCTGAATCTTCAGCATCCCAGTTTCTGGCTACTGTTCCATTCCGGGGATTATGTGAACCCTAATGGGGGTGCTGCTGTTGCTCTGGGCCACACATCTCTAAGTCTGCAGATTGCCTGAAATCTCTGGGGCTTTGAACCGTATTTGTTCCCCATGTAAACTCTTCAAGAAAGTTCAAGTCGAATCCAGAGCGTTCAACTCGGCCTCACACACTTCTCTGAGCGCGGAAATCATTAATTGACTAATGCCTAAAAACAGCAAGTTAGCAAATTCCAGCTTTAACTGACTAGAATATGTTAATTCTCAAACTAATGGCTTATTTACCACTGCCTGCCACCTTCATCAAGGATTATTAAAGTACGGGGTGAGGGGGCTTGTCAAAAGGTAAACTGTATTTGCGTTTAGTCACCAAGTTTTTGTTTTTGTTTTTAATGGTAGCAAAGTTTTATTGAAATAGGAAAAGAAACAGGCTCAGCAGAGCAAGTTTGGGCCAAGTAAAAGTCAGAAAAGAAGTACAGCCTGCAGCATGAGGCGCCACCGCGTGAGGGACACAGGCCCAGGCGCAGGTTCGATTGCTACTTTAAATACTCGTGAAGCACTAATAGCTCCTAATGAACATTGTGGAGTGCGAAACGGAAAGGAGGCCGGCTTTCGGAGACGTTCTCAACCTTTCCCACTGCTCCTCTGGACTCCACATCTGTGTAATCTGGGACACGCTCTTCATTTCACCTAACTCTCCACAGTTAAACTCAGCCACAACTGTGTTTGTGGGAAAGAGGAGAGCAGACAAGGCTTTTGAATCTTAGTGACTATAAAAGTTCTTTAATATGCCTGGGCCTATATTTTCTTACCCATAAAATTCCCATCTTGTGAGCAGTTCAAGGCTAAAAGTTGGGGCACTGGGTGGACTGGCACAGCCTGTAACCCTTGCACTTGGGGAAGCCAAGGCAGGAGGGCTGCTAATTCCTCCCAGTCTGGGCCATTTAACAATGGAACAAGACCCAGTCTCAAAATAAAAAGTAAGCCAGGCGTGGTGGTGCACGCCTATAATCCCAGCACTTGGGAGGCTGAGGCAGGAGGATCACTACAAGTTCTAGACCAGCCTGGGCTACATAGTGAGTTCCAGGTCAGTCTCAACTATATAGTGAGACCCTGTCTCAAAACAACAAAAACAAAAACAAAAACAACAACAAACAACCCCCCCAAAAAACAATCAAAATAAAAAGTAAAAATGACTGAATGGAGCTCATTAAGAAGGCCTTGGATCCATTCCACAGTACTGGGCAGGGGGTGGGAGGCACAAGTTGGAGGCCAGCCTGGACTGTATAGCAAGACCTTTGTCTTAAAAAGGAAAGAGATTAAAAGTTGAGGCTACCAGCTATTCCTCTTCCCGGTATCTTCCTGAAAGAGTTAAGAACATAATACCACAGCAATATATGCACATCCATGTTTATAGCAGCACAGTTTTTCATAGCTGAATCTTGGAAGCAGCCCAAAAGCCCATCAACCTATGAATGGATAAAGAAAATGTGGTTTTTCTATACAATGGAGTATTACTCTGCCATAAAGAAGGATCTGTTTCAGACATTTATAGCTAAATGGATGGACCTTGAAGTCATACTACCAAGTGAAATAAATCAGACACATATGTTTAAATATCACATTGTTTCTCTGGTGTGAGAAACCAAAAGAGGAAATAAGGACTAAAATGCATAATAGATGTTGGGAAATGGGCAAAAAATATTCAAATGGGAAGGGGAACCAGGGAGGAAGGAGGAACAAGGAAAGGAATGGACAAGAAAAAAGTGAAAATAGAAGGAAAAATGGAAACAAAGCTTTTGTACATAAGGAGGGGAGAAGGAAGTGGGAAGAGAGAAGTGCGGATGTACATGTACAGGTGCGAATTCCCTGTGATGCGCGTTCTCATTACACATGCCTGAAATGTACCAATAAGTGCCATTTTAAAAAAGTAAAACCAAACAAGAAAAAAATTGGGGTTACAAATGTATCACAGTGGTAGAGCACTTGCCTAGCATGTGAGAGACTCTGGATGCAATCCAAGCAACAACAAAACAAAACAAAACAAAAACCCGTCGTTTTGCCTGTCCTGCAGAGCGAATCCAGCACTTCGCTCTGCGTAAGTGCCCTGCGCTGTTTTGTTTGTTGTTTTGAGACAGGGTCTTGTGAAATGGCACAGGCTGGGCTCGAATTTGGGACCCTTCTCAGCCTGCCAGCAACCTGCGTGCCCACACCGAGGCAGCCACTCCCCAGCGCGGGTGTGACCTTCATTCCCGAGCCTGCAGCTTCCTGCCAGTTCCTGTATGTGAAGTCTTCCACGGTGCCTGCCCTGTGGCCTCCGCGCGGGATCCAGTCTGGTGCCGGTTCCGCGAGCTGAGCTATGTGCTGGCGCAGAGCATGCGCGTTTGTGTGAGGCAGTGCCTGTTTTTGTACTACAGAGGCAGAAGCAGGAGTCGTGACGAGACCACATGGTCCACAAAGGCAAGAGTATTTCTTATCTAACCCTTTACCTAAACATTTGCTAACGCCTAGACTAGAGGACAACGACAAAAGTTTGATGTCAGGGCCAGGGGTTTTAGCTCAAGGTGATGTTTTCGAGTCCCAGTACAGGGGGGGAAAAGTTAAATGCCAGGCCTGATGCTGCACAACTGTAGTCCTAGCACTTTAGGAGGCTGAGGACTTAGCAAGATCCTGTCTCAAAAAATAGAAAAAGGGCTGAGGACTTAGCTCCGTGGGAGGTCCCGGCTCCATCCGCAGCACCACACACTTAACTAGAGGAGGAAGTCTGCGTCTCATGGGAGATTTTAGGAGGCACAAACCATCTTCAGTTGGTGGGGCACCGTACTGGGGGTTGAACCTGGACTTTTGCGCTGAGCTACATCATATCACCAACCTTTTGTTTAATTTTAATTTGAAGGACAAGTTCTCTAAGTTGACCCAGCTGGACTAGAACTTGAATCCTCCTGCCTCAGCCCCGGCAGACTGAGGGAACAGGCGTGCACTACCACACCCAGCGGACGAGTGCATTCTCACACGTAAAAGGGCCTCAGTACATCCTGATCACAGATCATTATAAGCCTGTTCCAACAACATGTGTAAGGGGCTGGGGATATAGCTCAGTGGTTCCACGGCCTGCCTCGCAAGTGCATAGTCCTAGGTTCAATCCCTGTACCAAAAAGCAAACAAAAAACAAAAAAACCCACCCAACAACATGTAAATCTACATCTAAACAACTGCCACATGTGGTGCTCACTTGTAATCCCAGCATTTTGGAGGCTGAGGCAGGAAGAACACCACAAATTCAAGGCCACCCTGAACTACACTGCAAGATTCTGTCTCAAAAATAAGTAAGTAAATATTGTACATAAAATAGAAAACAAATTTTTAAAAAACCTAAAACTCTGGGTTGGGGATTTTCGCTCAGTGGAAGTGTTTACTGACCACACACGCGTCCCTGAGCTTTCTCCCACCACTGAAGAGAAGTGTTGAAAATGTACCTGTGAGCCAGGCCCAGGCCCAGGCCTGCATTCTGGGAAGGAAGGTCTCAAACTCAAACCCAGTCTGGGCGTTTGGTGACTTGGTAAGGTCCTGTCCCAAAGTAATAAAAGGGTGGAGATGTGGCTCAGTGTGAAGGTCAGTCCCCGCTCTCGCAAAAATACGAGTAAGAAATGTGTTGAGAAAGTGCAGCTAAAAATAATGTCCACCAGAAGAGCTTTTTGTTTTGTTTTGTTTGTTTTGACATGTTAGGGATTGAACCCAGGCCTTTCAAATTCTTGCCAGCCTCCACAGGGCCACACCCCACCCACCAGAGCTCTTTTTACCATTGTGGGGATATCAGTGTACACCGACAGACGACACACGCGCACCAAGGCCGGGGAGTCACGCGCAATTTATTTCCTTCAATTTGCTTAGCTGTTTTCAATGAATACATTTTCAATCATTGAACAAAAGCTACACAGTATGGCTGGGTGCACATCTGTCATCCCAGCCCTCAGGAGGCTGGGGCAAGATGGAGAATTAGAGGCCAGTCTGAACTACACAACCCTGTCTCAAAAACCAAAATAGATAAATACAGATATAAAATGCTTAAATCAAGAATACATTTCAATCTAAGTTAAAAAGTAAAGTCTATGTGAAGTAGACCAAAAGAAACAAAAGCAAACAGAGACAGTGGGGTTTCTAGTGGTGAGAGAAGTCCGCTTGTTTAGGAGAACAGAAGATGGCTGCCCCTGGATTTGGAGCTCGCCCTGTCCGTGCAAGGTGTGTTTTTGTGCCGATCTCTTTATTCTGCCAAGTGGAAGGAGAACAAAGCTGGCAGAAGAAACTGATAAGGATTTTCAGCTGATTGGGCAAGGGATTTCTGGGGAGGAGGCAGAGAAAACTAACTCCTGAAATCATTTTGTGTAGCAAGAGAAAAGTCTGGACTTGATTAAGATGGAGAAAAACATCACCCAGCTCTTGTTTCCAGAGGAATTTTAGGAGTGTCTTGGCCTGAAGTGTGGGGATCCTCTTGGCAGGAAATCTTTGGTGAGAATTATGTTCTGGACACCCAAGGTGGTGAAGACTGTAATCCCAGCACTTCAGGAGGCTGAGGCAGGAGGATTAAAAGTTGGAGCCCAGCCTGGACAGATTAGTGACTTAGTGAGACCTTGTCTTAAAATAAAAATAAGGAGAAGCTGAATGTGGTGACGCACAGCCTGTAATTCTAATCTCAGGAGGCTCAGGCAGGAGGCTCTCTGAGTTCCCGGCCAGCCCGAGCTATATAGCAAGATATTTTCTCAAAACAAAACACAACAAAACAAAGGGGCTGGCTCAGTATGAAGGTCATGGGTTCAATCCTCTGTACCAAAATAATAATATATTAATTATTACATGGCATTTGTTTTATTATTATATTAATATTATATAGTATATTTGGGGTCAGTTCAAAGAAAGCCTTCTTACTTGGTCTGTACTTAAATCCAGGATGGCTTTGTTTGGTTTTGCTCTCTTGAGACAGTATTGCTAGGTACTGTACTCCATGCTGGTCTTGAGCTCTCTATGTAGCCCAGGCTGGCTTGGAACTCGTGATGAGCTCCTTGTCTCAGCCTCCCAAATCTGGGATGACAGGCGTGGGTCTCACACCCAGCTCACATGGTAATTCCTTAGTAAATCTCCACGTGATTAATCCCAGCCAACACACACATGCACACACATTTCCAGTAGGCCTCACAGCGGAAAATTCATTCTCAGGGATCCCTGCTGAAGCGAGTGTTTATACACATGTAAAGCACACGGATTTACTTACTTGTTTAACCCTGCTTTACTTCCCCTGGCTGATGTGACCCAAGGTGTGCTGTGTAGGCAGAGGACAGGGTTGGTTGCCTTTGGCCAAATGACCCATGGGGTGACCTCATCTCCTGCTCAGCTTTACCCAATCCACTCACCTAGGGAGCTGTTCACATTTTTTACCTTCTTAGAAAAATATACAGAAACATTATCATTTTATATCAGTCTTCCTGGATTCCCTTTGTATTCTGAATCCTATTATTGGCCTTTTCTGCTTTAACACTGATATGTGAGCTCAGCTTTTGATTCTGGTTTTATTTGGCTTCTCTTATTCATACATTAATTTGTTTGTTTGTTTGGAGGCAGAATCCCTTTATGTAGTTGAGGCTGGCTCATGGTGATCCTCCTGCCTCAGCCTCCCAAATGCTGGGATCACAGGCCTGTACCCCCACGCCTGGCAAGTTTTCATATTTTAGATCTTACCTTTGGCATATTCCTCTACTTTTGCTCTGTTCCAGGATTGTACCTGATTCATATCCCTGAGCTTGACATGCTCACAAGCTCCACCCGCGTGCCTCCGGAGCTGAGATATTATTATATCCTAGAGATGAAAACTTCAGGGGGATTCTTGACCAGCTAGAAAAGCATCTTACACAGTCTCTAGATATGATCTGTCCCTAGGTGAGGGTCCTCACATAAAATCCTAAATCTGCTAACCCAGAACACACTGTAGGAGAGTCCTCTGTTCATACAGGCTTTTCCCTGGAGGGGACAAGAACCTGCTAGGCGAGATGCCACCCTGAATTAGGAAAAGCCATTCATGTGACGCTTGCACACCTGGCAGCAGTGTGCTGCGTACAGTCGTCCAGGGGCAGATGCCTTTGCCCACGGCGCTGTCCCATTTGGAGCTAGGCTAGCCACAGGCATGAGGTTCCCCGACCGCTGGCTCTGGGCTGCTGTGGCCTCGCTGTCCCTCTTTCCAGATTACACCTTGTCCATCAGTCCAGGTGCCATGGGCACACAAATCCGTGAGGCTCCGGGTACCCACTTACCCCACAGGAGTTTGGGTGAATGCTGTTTTTGAGACAGGTTTCTTACTATGCAGGTCTGGCTGGCTTTGAGCTTATTCCAACTCAGGACGATCCTCCTGTCTCAGCCTCCTGGGAGCTGGGATCACAGGCATGCGACACCACAGCTGGCTTGAATACCCTCATAAAATCTTATTGTGGGTACTTTATAGGTTAGGTTACACAGTAAGAACATTGAATTCAATTTATTTATTTTGTTGCCTAGATTGATAATATTTTATCTATCATGTACCAGGGTTAATTGGGGTTGATTTGCACTCTGCTAGGGATGGTGGCACATGCCTGTATTCCCAGCTATCTCAAAAGTTGAGGCAGGAGGGAAACAGTTCAAGCTCAGCTTGGATAATTTAGTGAAACACTGTCCCAAAATAAACTGTTTTTTAAAAAACTAGAGATGCTGGGGACTTGACTCAGTGGTGCCATCGCCTGCCTTGAAAGCACAAGGTCCTGAGTTCAATCCCCAATACCAAAAAGCTAGAGATGTAGCTCAGCACCCCTGGTTCAGTTCCCAGTACCCTCACACATACGCATGTGCACGTGTGTGTGAATTGGTGGAGCTCACGCCAGGCGGGGGTACCTACCTATAATCCCAGCTGCTTGGGAAGCTAAAGCAGGGAATCACAGATCCAAGCCCAGCCTGGGAAAGTTAGCTACTTAGTGAGACCTGTCTCAAAAAAGTGGGTTGGGGGAGCTGGGAGTGTAGCTCAGTGCAAAGGCACTGGGTCCAATCCTGTACTGCAAAAACAAAAAACAAAAAATGAGATGTAGCTGAGGGGTGGAACACTTGCCGTGCGTTTGATCTGCAGTACTGTGAGAACAAGACTGATAGGTAGTGTGGTGTCTGGAGTCCTAGCAGTGATGCAGGACCTCAAATGATACAAAGTGAGATACACTGGACCCTCGGGTTGGGACCAGGATTTTAATTTTCACTTACAGTCTGGAATTATCACCCAGATGCAGCTCAGATACAGATTTAACCCTCAAAGAGCTCTGGAAGGAACAGGGCAGCATCCTCTCCTGTGTGGGGTTGAGAAATCCTGGGCCGCTGTCTCCGTAACAACACTGAGATTTCTGCCTGGAAGAAAGTGTGGCCTTAAATTATACAGGAGAAAGACTCTGAAGGCAACTGATCTACTTGAGTTGGTCCTTGGGAACATACTGAGTTTGAAAGTCAAGGATCCACTGTATTATAACTCCCAAACTATTAGATGTCTGATACACCGGGTTTGTGTTCTCTAAAACCGAAGAATGAATTCTAAGAACAACGGAGTTAAGAGTAGAAAATATTTATTAAAAATTTGGAATGTTGTTTTTTCTTTTGATATCAGGGATCAAACTCAGGACCTTGTGTTTGCCAGGCAGGCACTGCACCACTGAGCTACAACCCTGGCCTGGGAAACACTGATCGAGGAAAAGATAGCTTCTGTCTAAGAGAGACTCCAGGGGGCCCCAAAAGTGGGTTGCCCACGAGAGCCCACAGCTCAGATAAGTTTTATGGAGCACAATCATGAGGTGAGAACAAAAGTAGGGCAAAACTGTGGTGAACCACTAAGGTTACAAGTACAGTCACTTGGGTGGTTCTGATCCATTGAGGAAGCCTGTACTCATGGGAAGACCGGGACCTGTCCTGGAAGCGATGGGCCAGGAGGTCGTGTCACTTACCCGGGGGAAGTAGGAGTGGCCATCTCATCTTCGTCTGGAGTTTGGCCTTTCATGAACGCAGCGCCATTCACCACACGCGCCTGGTCTTCCGCACTGGCTTCTTCTGGAGCCAGACTGCCCGTGCATTTCTAACTAACTGAGCTGTCTGCAATAGGGCTTCTCGTCAGGAGGCAGGGCGACGTGGCTGCTCTTGGTGAAGCTCTGAGCACGTGGGGGTGGGGGTTGATGGGCCAGGCAAGTCCTGACATCGTGCGTGTGTGTGTGCGTGTGTGTGTGTGAGCGTGTGTGTGCGAGCGTGTGTGTGAGCAGAGAGGAGGGACCGCCAACGAGGCTGTTTATTTCTCTCCAGCAGGAGCAGGCTGAGTCCAAAAGGGGATTCAGCAGCCAGGGAGGAAAGGGATGGCCTTAAGGGGAGTGGGGTTGCTACCTTGATGGATTTGGGGCGGAGAGAGTGAGGCCACACCGCTTGGACCAGTGTGGATGTGAGTGTGGTCACGTTTCTCGGGGCAGGTGGTACAGAGGGTATCGGGCTTCCCCAAGCCGGGAAGCTGGGGTGTGGCGCCTGTCTTTGCTCTTCTTCGAGGTTTCCTGCAGTCCATTGAGACCCAGGGGCCTGGCCACGCTGCTCGGTGCTGAGCTCCAGCCTGCGCAGCTGCCACGGAGATGAGCCTTATCTGCTGTGCGTGACAGTACGTGTACTGGGCTTGCGGTTCTGCGAATGCAGAGGAATGAACACAGGAATGGAAGGAGGAGGTTCGGAGAGCTCTGGAAATAGGAGGAGAGCAGCTCCTGGACTGCCGGGAGGGGTCCTGATAGCGTGGTCACCTGCTCCCCACCCCATCCAGAGCTAGCTACAGGCAAAGCAAGAAACTGCTCAGTTTTGCCGGGTTAGTGGTGCGTTCCTATAGTCTCAGCACTTGGGAGGCTGAGGCAGGAGGAGCACCGCAAGGAGGCCAGCCTGGCTACAAAGTGAGTTCTAGGACAGCCTGAACTGCATCGCAGAACTTTCTCAGAAAGGAGAGAGAAATTGCTCAGCTGTTTAGTGGTCTCCTATCACATGTGGCTCCGTGGATTTATAGCGACCAACCTCCCATTAGTAAGGGGTGGGCTGCGTCCCATGCTGCCTAGGAAATTCAGTGCAGGTGAATTCGTCAACAATGCAGAGCTTAGGAAGGAGCGGCTGCAGCTCCCGGTTAGTAGGGAGCAGGCTGCGTCGCACCTTCCCTGAGGAGAGTCACCATTTGTCCACAGTCCCAGGTCACTGTCCACTCTGAATCCTGTCAGTGAGGCTGGCCCCTACCTCAGGCTCTTCTGTTACTGCGTTGCGTAGCACCCGAGACTCCTTCCGGGGGGCGTTTCTGGATTCTTCTGTCCTGAGCAAAGAATTGGTCCAGACAAGTACAAATGGCAACAAAGTTTTATTAAAGGTAGGGAAAGTGACAGGTTCTGCAGGGCCAGTTGGGGCCAAGTGAAGGTGGGGAACGAAGCGCAGCCTGCGGGCGTGCGGAGAGGACAGTGGCAGACACTCAGTGTGGACGTCCTTGGGCATCGCCCGCACCTCAGGCTGAGGTCGGTCCTGGCTCCTACTGGAAACTGCTCAGGTTCTCTTGAGAAGGGCCAGGGATTTAGCACAGTGCTGCCACCGCCTGCTTTACAAACACAAGGTCCCGAATCTGATCCCGGATAAAATTTTCTCCGAAGTCCGGCGCCGGCGGGAGCCGCTCTGCACGCGCATTCGTCCTGGGCTTTGCCACCCACAGCTCCCCTCTGAGTCGGCCACACCCTGCTCTCCCCTCTCCGTCTCCGGCTCTGGTAGCTACTGCCTTACTCGCAAGCTGACTAAACCCGTTATTCTCTAGTACCACTGACCTCCATCCTCACCTCCTTTTCTAAGTTTTATTTAGAGACAGGGACCAAGTTCCCCTCCTAGTCTTGTGATCCTCTGGGTTTCGGATGTGCGCCACCACACCAATTTACATTGAGCTTTAATGCACAGACCACTGCCAGGGATTTTATTAAAATGCCGTTGGATCTAACATTCTACATTTCTAATGAAATCACAGCCAACGCTTTGGGTGCACAGGCCGGACTTACAGCACCACACACTGAAAATTGTCTTTTTTTTTTTTGAGACAAGGTCTCACTCTTTAGTTCAGGTTGGCTTTGAATGTGATGCGGGGGAAGAGATTAACTCCCAAACCTGCTAGGTATCTGAAACATGAGTTTGTGTTCTCTAAAATTGAAGAATGAATTCTAGGAACCACGGAGGTCAAGAGTATGGAAAATTTATTGAAAGACATGTTCTGCCTAAGAGAGACAGAAAGGGGACCAGAAAGTGGGCTGCCCACCCACCCCACTTCTCAAAGGTGTTTTATGGGACAAAGCCACAGGTTGAGGCTATTCAAGGTGGGACAAAACTATAGTCAACTAGTAAGACTGCACATAGAGTTGCTTAGGTAATACTGATCCAGGAAATCACAAGGTGGGCAAAACTATGATCAACCAATAAGATTACGAAAAGTATAGTCGCTTAGGTAAAATTGATTAAATGGGTATCCAATGGGGAAGTAAGTCACATAGCAAGTGGACAAGGATTTTCCATCAGGGATCTTTCCTGAAAGGGTGGGTTGGGTGAGATCTCGGTGTGGTAGTTTGTCTTCTTTTACAATGCAGGGTTTCAGGCCCTCTGTATTGACTTCTCTCAGGCCAGCCCCGTCTAACTGCCGACAAGATATCTAAGTAACTTATCTATCTGCAATAAACTCACTATGTAGCCCAAGCCCAAGCCAGCCTCCTACTTGTAGTGATCCTCCTGCCTCAGCCTCCTGAGGTCAGCAGGGATTACAGGTGTGTACAACCACACCTGGCAGAGAAATTATCTTGGGCCACATAGAAAATAGGGCCAGGGATGCAGCTCAGTGGTGCTGTGCCTGCCTGGCAAGTGCAAGGTCCTGAGTTCAAGGCCCAGGATGAAAAAAAAAATATATATGTGTGTGTGTGTATGTATGTTTCATGTACATAAGTAACAAAAACTTCCTTTTATATTTTTTATTGTAACAAAGAAAACACAAGCCCAAGTTTAGTAACAGAAACCTCACATGTCCTAGTAATCATGAACACTGTCCCTCGCGTGATTCAGGTGTAGGCCAGTGGAAGCAACACCAGTTAGCGCTGCATTTTACTCGCCACCAGACTGGTGCACTGTGCAACAGTCCTCTCTGTTGCTGTGCAACTGAGTCACGAAAAGTGTCAGCAGAGGCACAGGAGCTGCCGCCCTGCCCAGGGTGGATGCCCCCCCTTCTCCTCCCTCTCCCTGGGTGCTTGGTAACCAGGCCCTTTTTTTGTACTTGGGGCCTACTGACTGTCTTTATCTGAAGATAAGGAGATCAGTGAAAGCAGCTGTCCTTCGTCTGCACCTTCCCTCCTGCGCATTCAAAGTCTGCCTTTACTTTGAGGAAGGTGATTGTAGCCCAGGGCTTGTTTTGATCTCTGCTCCAATTCCCTCAGCTCTGGTGATTGGTGAACATTTCAGAAGCCACTGGCTGCTGGGCTTTGTTGTAGCTGTCTTGAGAACCATAGAATAATAGACTTTGGCCGGTGTGGTGGCACAGGGCTGTAATCCCAGCACTCGGGAGGCTGAGGCAGGAGGATCGCTGTGAGCTCGAGACCAGCTTGGGCTATATAGTGAGTTCCAGGTCAGTCTCAACTACATAGTGAGACCTTGTCTAAAAAAAAAACCCCCCAAAAAATAGACTTTGGTTTTTTGTTTTGATTGATTGATGACTGGTAAGGGGTTATAGCACATGATCACACCCATCATGGAGAGTTGGTACACATTCATGCACATTTTTTCAACTCTTGAAAGCTTTTTAGTGTAGGGGCAGGAGGCCCCGAAGGTAGGGGAAAGACAGGGTGAAGGCCTCACTGAGCTTTACTAAAAATAAATAAACTGCTCAGGCCTCCGCAGCCAGAGAGCAGTTAGAACGGCAGAGGCAAAGAAACCAGGTCTGGGAAGGTCTCATGTAAGAATCGCGCACTTCCCCTTGCTCAGCCTGAA
Organism: Fukomys damarensis; assembly: GCF_012274545.1. Classification (NCBI taxonomy): domain Eukaryota; kingdom Metazoa; phylum Chordata; class Mammalia; order Rodentia; family Bathyergidae; genus Fukomys; species Fukomys damarensis. The sequence goes on from NW_022900943.1 coordinate 1,788,622, forward strand.
CCCTAGATTACCTGCACACACACGCACACGCGTGCACACTCAGGCCTGCAGAATCCACACGAAGGTGGAGGAGCGGGACAAGGAGCCCCGCTAGGAGGCTGCTCCTCTCTCCTCCCTCTCCCTGCCCTCTCAAAGCCCTGGGGTAATCTCTCCTACTTCCTGTTATCTTTTACTTTGCTCTTTAATTTTACTCCAGGTGTCTCACAAGATAAACAATGTGACGTCTAAGCTGTCCCTCTGGTTTATTTACTTAACGCATCATAATTCTTTCTTCATCCCTTCATCTCCTTGCCTTTCCCCTCCATCTCTTGGTCCCCTTCCTTTTTGCAAAAGACCCATTTCCCTATTTCCTTTTATCTACCTTTTATTTAGGTTTCTCATAGAAGAGAGTTCATGCAATATTTAAGCTTGTGTGTCTGATTTATTTCACGTTAATGTGGGCTCAAGGTCATCCATTTTCCTACAGATCACTCGAGTTTATCCTGTATGGCAGAGCAGTGCCCCGTTGTGTAAACACCACGTTTTCTTTATCGAATCACGTTGATGGACGCGTGGGCTGCTTTCGAGATTTAGCTTTATCATGAACTGTATTGTGATAAACACGGGTGTGCATATATCACTGTAATATAAGCTCTTTAATTCTTTCGAGAAGATACATAGGAGGGAAAACCTGAGTCAAATGAAATCTCTAGTTTTAGTTTTTCAAGAAATCTCCATAATAATTGTATTAGTTTACATTCTCATCAACACTGTGGAAATGTCCCCACCGGCCCACAGCCTTCTCAGTGCGTTATTTGATTTCTTTTTCTTTTTTTCTTCTTTTGGTACCAGAGATCGAACTCAGGACCTTGTGCTTGCAGAGGCAGGCGCAGTGCCACTGACCTAAATCCCTGGCGCAGTATTTGATTTCTTAATAGACTTTCCTCTTGACTGTGGCCACGTTCTCCCACTGTTGTTGTAATCTGTGTTTCTCTAATTGGTCCACGATGCTGAACATTTTTTCAGTTATTTATGGGACATTTGTACTGCTCCTGAGAAGTGCCTTCATTTCAGTTGCCCATCTTTTGATTGGACCCTTTGTTCTTGGGAGTCTAATTTGTCTTAGTTCTCCCTATATTCTAGACATTAGCCCTCTCTCCAAGGTGTAGCTCGGAACTCCGGACATTGCACTTGCCAGGCAGGCAGCAGAACCACTGAGCTGCAGCCCCCAACCTCCCCGCCCCGTTTTGTTCTTTTTTTGAGTCAGGTTCTCACCAGTAGGTCAGGCTGTCCTCTGACTCCCAGTAATCTCCTGCCTCAGCCTCCTTGCAAGTGCTGGCATCGCCACAGCTGGCTCCTGAGCAGGCATTTGAGAGGATGGGCAGCCTTGCTGGCCTCAGCCTGCGGGGAGAGGGGCTCGTGGACCCTGCCCTCCTTCAGCCTTTCCCTGGGCGGTGCTGGCTCTGCTGCACAGGTTTCTTTTCCTGCCTTTATAAATGTGCTTGCTTTTTCCAATTCTTTGCTTAGAACAAGAATTTAGAAAGTCTCTGGGAGGAATCCAGAGTCCTGGGCCAGTGGTGACACTCGCTTATACCTATGTCTTCAAGAATTTTGCCTATGTAATCTCACAGCAGAGTAAGTGTTTGACCGTTTTAAAATCAGACCTTTGATGGTGAGAGATGTGGGGTAGACCCAGTCTTCTGCCTGTGAAATCCAGCCCTCCCGCACCTTTTGCTAAAGAGGCTCTTTGCTCCGGGTACAGTCGGCCCCTTTCGACAACAGGTAGCTCACTATGTGCCTGCGGTTGTATCTGCAGCCTGACTTCTGTCCCCTGAAATGTTTTGCCCAGTATCATGCTGCTTTTCCTCTGTAGCTTTATAACACCGCTCAGAATCCAGATTGTGGTACCTCCTCGCCGCCCAGGGTTGCAGTGATGGACTTTGACAGTAGGCAGGGACCACTGAGGAGCCGTAATGGAGCTCGTGAGCCTTGCCCAAGACCTCCGGAGGAAGCCAGGCCCGCCAACAAGGAGCCCGCACCTTCGGCTGCTCCACGGCCACTCAGAGCCTCTCTGCCCTGCCCTGCCTGCCCAGGTGTTTCTGTCTGGTAGGGTGGAGGCAGAGCCTTCTTCCCCTTCCTCATCCAGAAAGACCCCATGTAGCACTTGACATGCTGCACACACTAGCACAGCTCTTCTTTTTTTCTTTTTTGATGGTACCGGGGATTGAACTCAGGGCCTCCAATTAGAGCTGCATCACCAGTCGTTTTTTCATTTTTAATTTTGAGACAGTTTTGCTAAGTTGTCCAGGCTGGGTTCAGCCTCTCAACCCTCCTTCCTCAGCCTCCCGGAGCCGTGGAGTTACCTGGTATGAGCCCCTGTGCTTGACACCTATACTAGATCTCAGGGCTGGGGAGGAGACGGGGGACAGAGGTCCGCGTAGCATTTGCAAGGTCCTGGGCTCAAGCCCCACACAAAACAAACGGCCAAAAATTGCTTTACATTTTATTTGAACAATGAATTTTATACCCCCCAAATTAATTGGATGTAGGGGCATGCACCTGTAATGCCAGCATTCAGGAGAATGAGGCAGGAGGATCTCTTGAGTCTCAGACCACCCTGGGATACAGAACAAGACCCTGTCTGAAAATCCAAAAATTAAACCATTTTATTTCACCATGCCACCTGCAAATTATCATTTATTATTATTATTATTATTATTATTATTATTATTATTATTATTATGACAATACTGGGGATTAAAACTAAAGCACTGGCACTGAACTATACCCTCAACCCTTTTTTATTTATTTATTTTTAATCTTTTTTCGGTACCAGGGATTGAACTCAGGACCTTGTGTTTGCGAGGCAGGCGTGGTGCCACTGAGCTAAATACCCTGCTCTTTTTGTGTTTTTTAATTGCTACATTTTAGATATTCATGATGATAACATGCATTATAGAAAAGCTGTATCATACATGATATGTCCTGCCTCTTCCCCCTTCCCTCCCCCAACCGCTACCCCCTTATTTACACCAGTTTTTTGTTTGGTTGTTTTTTGTTTTTTGAGAGGGTCTCACTATGTAGTTGAGACTGACCTGGAACTCATTATGTAGTCCAAACTGGTCTCGAACTCACAGTGATCCTCCTGCCTCAGCCTTGGGAGTACTGGGATTACGGGCGTGCACCACCACGCCTGGCTACAAGAGCTTTGTTTCCATCTTTTCCTTCTATTCTTTTTTTTCCACTTGTGTCTTCCTTCTCTTCCCCAGCCCTCCTCCCTTGTTCCCCAAGCTATTTATTATTTTTTGAGACAGGGTCTTGTTAAGTCATTAAATTGCTCAGACTGGCCTCAAACTAGCAATCCTCCCCAAGAGTCCTGGGATTACAGGTACACACCACCTCACTTTGACGATATGGTGCTTTTTTATTTGGAGACAAGGTCTCACTGTGTAGTTCAGACTGGCCTTGAACTCACTATGTGGTTTAGGATGGCTTTGAGCTCATGGTGATCCTCCTGCCTCAGCCTCCCAAGTGCTGGGATTGCAGGTGTGTGCCACCATGCCTGGCTCTGCATTGTTTTCTGTGATGGAGACACACATTTGTTAACTGCTTTTTGTGTTACTTACATACTTTTACTATTGAGCATTGGTGTTCTGGACCCACAACTCTGCAAATTCCTCAAGATCAGGGACTTTTAAAAGGTTTTGTGGCTGGGCATGGTGACCCATGCCTGTAATCCCAGCACTCAGGAGGCTGAGGCAGGAGAATCGCTGTGAGTTAGAGACCAGCCTGGGCTACATCGTGACTTCCAGGTCAGTCTCAACTACACAGTGAGACCCTGTCTCAAAAAACCAAAAAAAAATGGTTTTGTGATTTTTCCAGGGCCTCGGACATGGTAACTGCTCTTTTTTTTTTTTTAATAAATGACTGTGAAGAATCAGTGGGTGACACTGCCTGGGAGTGAAGGTGCCCTCGGGACATAGGATTCTCGGTGCTTGAAAGATAACTGCCTCGACATGGCTGTCGCCATTGTGGTTAGCGACTGCCATTTTATACCTTAAATTTCCATTTCCTACATCAGGTGTCATCGTCCATAAGCGAAACTGACGCTCGAGCAAGGCTTGTCCATATAAGCAGTGGATCACAAATAATGACCCGAGTGGCTGCCCGCAAGCTGATGCAATTCCCGGCCCCTTACACCAGCCTCCGCTGCATAACCAAGACCCTTCCAGCCAGCTCCCTCTCCTTCTTCCTTCGCCTGTAGGCCACCGTTCCGCAGCGGCTCTACAATAAATCTCTCCTATGAGCTCTGTCGGTGTGCGGAGCGATCTTTGGCAGGTGCCGGTTTCTTTCAGTGCTAAAACCGGCAAAGTCCGAAGCAAGTTAGAACTGGTTAGAACTGGTCACTTGAGGAATCAATGAGGGAGTGCCTTTTCCTAAAGAGGAAAGAGTTGAAACACAATGGTGAGTTTGGGTTCTTCGGCCAGTCCACCACTGCTTCCTTATCTCGCACGTCTACAAATTCGAAAGTCCTGCCAAAGACAGCTCTGTTGGACAAGGGTGGCTCAGGGGTGTCCCACGTGCATGGGAGGCTCTGGGTTTAACCCCAGCGCCTTGCGAAAACACGCATTTTTTAAACCTTTGAAGTTGTGTTTGTTTGTTTTTTCTTCCTTAAGTGACATCGTGAGCCCAGTAGGTACAAGGCGAACTCGGCGCTCCTCGAAGTGTCAGAGGTGGCACACGTGGGACTTCAGCTGTGGTCTTCCACTTCCTTTCCTCTCTTCCTTCAGAGGCCTCCAGAGCACCTCAGAAAAGCCCAGCACCGCTGTGAAAGCCACTGCCCTAGTAAATCACAGCACTGCGATGACCCGGGAAGTCCCAGACATCTGAGTTTGGCTTCTGTTGTAGTCAGGGCTTTGGCACGGGAACATGTTTAGTACAGGACACGAAGTTTACAGGATCATTTTAGGATATTTATCCTCAAAGTCAAATACAGAGGAACGCAAGAGATGGTCACACACTAGAGGCCTGAAGAATCCAGCGGAAGGCCTGGATCCCAGCCCTGCCCCACACCAGTCCAGCTGAAGACCCGAGTCCAGGGCAGGGCCCTCGGGTGGGTCTTCCATGCCCAGACCAGGCTGATCCAGGTCAGCTGGGCGCTCCAAGTAGGCCGTTAGTGACTCTGTCCTATGCCTGACAAGGCCAAGGCAGGAGGCCCAGAAGGCCGGTGGACAGCGCCCGGCAACAAAGGCAGGAAGCAGCAGTAGGAAGGGCTGGGCCAGACCCTGCAGGCCTGGAGCAGCAGGGGACTCGTGAAGACAAGCTAGCAGCAGCAGCAGGCAGAGAGGCCAGGAGACGGAAGCAAAGGGGCCATTGGTTTGTCCTGTCCACTACAAGTCAGAAACGGAATTCATAAGCATTTTATCACTCCTGACCATTCCGGGAGAAAGCACTCTTGTGTGGCTTAAAAATCCACAATTTTTGCCCAGTAACCCACTTCTAATAGTTTCCAGCAAATGTTCAAAGACATATACAAGATATTCATTGCAGTTTGTTTTGTTTTTTGTTTTTTTGAGACAAGGTCTTACTCTGCACTCAGGCTGGCCTTGAACTCTCGATGATCCTCCTGCCTCAGCCTCCTGAGTGCTGGGATCAGAGGCCTGCGCCACCATAATTGGCTTCACTTCGGTTTTATAACTAAAGATCATCAAAAGAAAGTGATACTTGAGCTCGTTTGCAGGGTGAGCATGGAGGATGTGCAGGAAGAAGGGAAAGCGTCTTGGCAGAGGGGACCCTGGGTGCCCAGTTACAGAGCGCGTGGTGTATGTGAACAATCACATCACTGGCGCAAGGGGAGGCCATGAGGGGGCATGGACGAGAAGAGAGGGAGAAGTCAGCGGCAGAACAGAGTTCCAGGGTCATTTTGTTTTGCTTGTGGAACAGGAGATTAAACATATTATATGTATTAGGCAAGCCCTCTACCACTAAGCTATAGCTTCAGCTCTATAACATGGATTCAAAAAAATCACAATAGTTTTACCTTTTTGAGTAAAAACCCATTTGTACAAAAACAGATAAGAAATATGGCAGGAGGATCACCGAGAGTTTGAGGCCAGCCTGGGCTCCATAGTGAGTTCAAGTCCAGGCTGAACCCCATAGCAAGGCCCTGTGTCCAAAAACAAAAGAACTCTAAGTCGGTGAACTATCCTTGAGTGTAAATGTTATCTGAAATGATAAGGTAGAGTAGATGAAAGAGTTTGCTGCTTTGATGTCGGATGACACCGGCTCTGTACAGAAGCGAGGCGAAGTCACCACAGCTCCGGACGCGGGGATCCGTTCTGGGTCGGTGCTGGGCTGAGACAGCGCTTGTTGCCGTGGATGCACTCCCATCTCACTGACCTAACGAGAGACTGCAGCACACCTGGCCTCGCACACGCTCAGAGCTGGTGTGGCCGCCACTTGGGGCTCTCGGACGCTTCCAGGGCCGCCAGTTCTGACCGCTGGCTGCTGTGTCTGCACTAAATCCGAGGAGTCTCTTGTCCCTCCCTCCAGGACAGGGCTCTGTACCCCCATCCGCCATGTGGAAGGTCAGAAAAGAGGCTTCGTCTCCTTCCTCCTAAATTCTCCAGCTGGCCCTGGACAAGAAACAGACAAAAGACAGATTAACAAGAGAAAAACACAGTGTTTATTTACATCTTCTGGGCTGCACGCAAGCGCAAGGTCCTGAGTTCCATCCCTGGCACAAAAACAAGACCCAGCCATTTGTTCATTTTTGATCATGAGTCAGGGCGGTGTTAACTCACTAAGGTGCCCGGGCTGCTCTCAAACTCAAACTCAAACAGGATCCTCCTGCTCCAGCCTCCCAGGGTGCTCGGGTTCCTGGCCTCTGTCAGCCCCACACAGCGTGATTTATTCTGTGGACGAGTGTGGGTCAGCAGCAGTACTCGCTCACGGCTAGATTACTGGACTCGCTGGAAACAATCACATCTTCAAATGTCCTCTGTGTGCCTGAAACAGTTGAAAATATCATTGGCTCCAGAGGAATCTTCCAGGTGGAAGAACCGGTCTCAGCCGGCACGGCTGCAGCAGTCCAGGCACACAGCAGCACACGTGGGAGGCCATCTGATACCTGCTTCTTCCTTTCAGTCCGCTGAAGCCAGGCGCCATGCCCCGGGTGTGCTGTCTTCTCACTCGTTAACCTTTTACATTGATCTGAGCAGTGCCAAACCTCAGAGGGTGAGAGCAAGGAATAAATACTACAAGGGAGACACTTAGCAGGGCTTCGTCCCGATAAATCTCCCAGAAGTGTGATTTGCAGCTACCTGAGAGTCTTTAACACCTGCAGACTTCGTTTTTGCCGTGTGTGACCTGAGGTAGTGCAGGTGGGTGGTGCAGCCCTGGCCTCCCTGAGAGGATGCAGGGGCAGGCGAAATACCCAACCTCCTTCCACCCCAATTGTGCAAACTGCATCCTGTCCCTTACATTTCTGTTTCAATAAAGTTAGATTGGCTGGGCACAGCGGCATTCTTACAGTTCCAACTACTCGGAGGGCTAAGGCAGGAGGACCACACTTGAGGCTCGCCTGGGCAATTCCTCACACCTGAGGTCAGCCTGGCCTGCATACTGCAAGATCCTGTCTTTTTTTTTTAAGTTCAAAATTAATATTTATTTAAAAATAAACACAGGGCAAGATCCTGTCTTAAAACGCTAAGCAATTAACCCCCCAATAACAAAAATAGCCTGGTGTCATGGCTCACACTGTGAGGCTGAGGCAGGAGGCTCATAGTTGGATTCAGAAAGATCTTATCTCAAAATAAAATTTAAAAATAAATAAGGGGCCAGAGACATAACTCAGTGCAAGGCCCTGGGTCAACCCTTCCAACAAGATCATCTTTAAAGTTCTTCCTCCTCAAGATTCTGTGATGTTGTCGCAAAGATCACACTGTGTCTCTGTTGTTATGGTTTCAAAACAAAGACAAGCGCTCTGAAGTCTGCAGGGTGAGATCAGCTCATGGCTGCAGGCTGGGAGCCAGGACCAAAGTGGAGGTCCCCAGCTGAGGAACCCAGGGTCCTTGAGGTCAAGAGGAAGGAGTCTTCAGACGATTCATTTCAGGGTTGGCTGTGGACACTCCTGAGCTCTGTTTATGGAGAAACGTTCTATAATTTTGCTTCTCAGTTTATAGTTTAATCATGTGAGGAGTTGGCATTTTTGGATCGTGTTGGTGACTAAGTCAGTCTATGACTGTTAGTTACATTTATTGCCCAATACTTTTCTGGGTGACTGAACTTTCATGATTGCTCAGTTACCATTTATTGAGAAAGAGGACCTTGAAGAGTTTCCTACCATCCCATCTACTTAGACTTGGAATTTATTTTGGTTTTAGAGTCAGGGTCTTGGGACACTGCCCAGACTGGCCTCGAACTCCCAACCCCTGGCTCTGGCCCCCAGGCAGCTGGGATTACGCATGTGCCCCCTGAACCAGCTCTGCCAGGGGCTACACACACGGCCCCTATTCCCGGCCTCCTGGTGCTCCCAGCTCCCCAGAGGTGGACAGCAGCGCGGGTGGCAGGGAGTCAGTCAAGTGGGCTCCTGGGGGCACAGTTAAGTGATCTCGGCCTGTCTGAGGTGCTGCATTCTTAACAGTCTGCACACGTGTGACTGTAAACATCGTGTGGAACTTCACGGTCTTAGTCTGGCCTGTCATAGGCCCCACCTATAACATGTTACATTTACTAAAGCCTAAATTCCACATTAATCATCCTTATGTTTTCATTCCGCATGGTGAGAAATATTACATAGAGTGAAAAGGAAGCATTTACCTCATCGTGACCCCTGTCTCTTGGCTTTCCTGGCCAGAGATGACCACTAAACCCAGTTCATCACATATCCTTTCAAAGGTAGTCAGTACGTGTTTATGATATGAGAAAGCAAAATTTCCAGAGTGGCACAGGCCTGTGATCTCAGCACTTAGGAGGCTGAAGCAGGCGGATCACTGTGAATGCAAGGCCAGCCTGTACTACGTAGTGAAACCTCAGAGCCTATCTTAAATAACAAAATTCAAAAGAAAAAGAAAAGAAAAAATTTTAAAAGATGATGACAGTGAAGAAGGCTAAGACTTGAGACCAGCCTGGGCTGCCCAGTGAGTTCAAGAGCAGCCTGGACTACAGATCAAGAGCCTGACTCAGAAGGAAAAGGAGAAGGGGGGGCAATACAGCTTCCATACACATTACTGCTTTGATCCTATAAGGTAGGCAGAGAGGTTTCCTCCTGTCAGGGAGGCAAAAATAAAGGCTTGCAAAGTTAGTTATTGTAACTCTGCTGATAACTAGTAAGTAGATTGAGCCGCCAGATAAGTCTTTGTTGTGCACCTCTTGCAACCAGTCATCGAGTTAAGGAGCAGAGCCAGGACTGAAGTCCAAAGAGATTACACCTCTGTGTCGTTTCTGTCCTTAGAGTGCTTCAGTTTAAAGAGCTGATGGTAGCTGGGCATAGTGGCGCACGCCTATAATCCCAGCACTCGGGAGGCTGAGGCAGGAGGATCACTGTGAGTTCGAGACCAGCCTGGGCTACGTAGTGAGTTCCAGGTCAGTCTCAACTACACAGTGAGACCCTATCTCAAAAAAAACAAAAAAATAAAACAAATAAAGAGCTGATGGCTTGGCTGGCCCTTGGTGGTGCACACGGTAATCCCAGCAGTCTAAGAGGCTAAGGCAGGAGGACCAGAGGTTTGAGCCCAGCCTAGGCAATGTAGCATTCTAGTGAGACCCTGCCTCAAAAAAATAGAAAAGGGCTGTGGATGTAGCTCATTGCGGAGGCCCTGGGCTCAATCTCCATTTCTGTAAAATCAGGCAAAAAACAACAGCAACCAAAAAACCCAAAACAACCTGAAAGTTTTAAAATTTCAAGAGGCTTTCTTCCAATTTAACATAATTAGCCGAGAAAGCTTAGTTTACAGGATGTAATATACCCGAAATCATGTCCAGCAGTGAGCACAGTGGAGAGAGAGGAGTCAAGGTTGGCTTTTCCAAACATAGTATTTGCCTGCTAGGCGTTCTGCGTCTCCATTTGGAAGATGTCTTAGGAAACTCCAACTGTTACCAGGAAGTGCCGCTCTGGCTTAATGTTTTACCCTCTTGGCCTCCTCCACCCTGCAGTGATCCTGGTGACTAACAGACCGGCTGGCAGATGGGAATTCCACATGTGAGCTTGTGCTCTGTGTCTTCTGCTGATTTGCAGTGATGGACGAAAACCGGTTAATGATTTCTCAAACAAGAAGCAGCAGTGAGTGGTGCTTTGCTCCCACACTGGCCCGGCACAGTGGCCTCGGAGGGTTCCTGGGATCTCTGCCCCTGACACC
>NW_022900943.1:1798973-1809303 GCF_012274545.1 Fukomys damarensis
GCCCCCGCAGCCCATGGTGACTCAGGCGACAGCTGCCCAGGACAGGGAGGCCCGAGGCTCCTGCGGCCTGCCACAGGCCTTCACCTGAGCAACAGCAGGTGAGGCGCCACACCCACCCCAGATTTTGCCTGTTTATTTGGCCTTTTTGAGACAGGGTCTGTGTGTGTTCTCCAGACAGCCTTGAACTTGTGGTTACAGGTGTGAACCGCCATGCCTAGCTTCCCCCTAGTTCTGTGATCATCTCGGGGTTTGGTTTTCTTTTCTTCTTCGGACTACACTAAATTTTCTATTTCAGCCCATTTTATCTATGCAGAAATGCTTTCCAGAGGGCCTGATGGGATTTTGTCCAGGCCTGCCTGCAATCTGTGTGCACACCAAGAGTGGGAAATGTTTCTGAGCTTCAGAGATGATCGAGCGCACTGTTTCTAAAATGAATCGATAGATTCCTCTCAACAGCAGTCATGGCCAGGTTTTGGGGTGCCAGAGTCTCCTTCTGGGCAGGTTTCTGGGTTCCTTCTGCCTGAACAAATGGATCAAGACCAGTGCAAATGTAGCAAACTTTTACTAAAGGAAGGAAAAGAAACAGGCTCCGCAGAGCGAGTTTGGGCCAAGTAGAAGTGGGAAAGGAGCCGGGTGTGTGGCCCAGGCCTGTGGTCCCAGCCCTGAGGCAGGAGGATTGCTGTGAGTTTGAGGCCAGCCTGGCTACATAGCAAGACCCTGTCTCAAAAAACAAAACAAAACAAATAGGAAAAGAAGTCCACACTATACGGCAATGCTCACAGCCACCTGGAGCTAGTCAAATTTTATATGTGAGAAACTTGCCGTGCAAAATCACACCTGGGGAATGTATGATACACTTGGCAAGTACAGACCTACCCATCCATCGGAGAAGGGAGCACACCTGAAGCTAGAGGAACAGCCACGTGGTCTACGAAGACATCTTTGATGCCAAGAATGCACGTGACCACCTGTCAGGATTCAGCATCTGCAACAGGTACCTTGTGGTTCTGCACTACAGTGCTCACAGGGCGTTTGGAAGATGGACACTGTAAGACTTAAGTCTCACTTTTACTCCTGGAGCGTGAACAGCCAAGAGGCCTCCACGATGCTGGGCCCAAAAGCTCAGAGAGGCTCCAGGAGCTTGTTGGACAGCAAGAGTCACCCAGGAAGGAACACACCAGGCAAGTTGGCAAATAGACCTTTATTAGTCTGGCCCGACGGCACTCCCAGAGCCAAGTAGCTCAGAGAGGCAGCTAGCTCAGAAACAGAGGCCATTTTATATAGGGCTATGAAGGGGGTTTACACTCAAAACTTACAGGAAGGGGACAAAGGCAAAGAATCAGGCAAAGAATCAGTTGATCTGAGCTAGTGGTCATCAAGCATATACTCGACCGTTACATTCTAATGATCAGCAGATCGATTATCCATTGTTCCATTTACAACTTGGTTTATGATGTTCAGAACATTCAACTACAGGCAAGTAAGGAGTGGCGTGATTTGTGTTGGGTCTCTGTGTTCACTACAGTTTCCATTTAGTTTCCCAGCTACTTCTACGCAGTTACCTAACAGTTCACAATTAATCATTAGTTATCCTATAAGGGATGGGGGAGCGACAGTCTCTAGGTCATTTGCTGGTCAACATGGAATCACTCTAGTTCAGTTAGACTCTTACAGACACCAAGGAGGAGGAGGAACACCTGAAACTCCTCAAGGAGACATACAACCCCAACACGGATCTGACAAAGTTTGCCACATTTTCATTTTGGACTAAAGCTCCCCTGTGAACACTGTCACTTTGTTTTCCTTTGTAATCAATACTGAATATCTTGATTTCTTGCAGTTCAAGAGAAACTTTGATACATAGTAGAATATATTAATAAACTCATACCTTTTTGTTAAAAAAAAAAAAAGCCAGTTATAGGGTGGCTGCCAGGGGAGTACAAACACTGACAGAACTCAGTGTGGACGTCCTTGTGTCTCAGCTGCTCCTCAGGCTGACGTCAGGTCCAAGTTCTGGAATCTTGTCACACCTTCTTTCCTGGCCAGTCTTAGCCACACCCTACCTTCCTGTCTTGCTTCCCCCTGACAGATACCTATCCCCATCATTCTTTGTGTTTTTTTTTTTTTTTTTTGAGACAGGGTCTCGCTATGTAGTTGAGACTGACCTGGAACTCACTATGTCGCCCAGGCTGGTCTTGAACTCACAGCGATCCTCCTGCCTCAGCCTCCCGAGTGCTGGGATTTCAGGCATGCGCCCCCACGCCCGGCTTTTCCCTGTCATTCTTTATGGGGTATGGAGAGCAGAGGTCTCTGTCCATAGCTTCTTCTGGCTGGATGGTGCTGTCGGCACCACTACCGCAGATTAGGAGTGGTGCAGACACCTTGGGGGTTGCAGCTCATTGGCTGGGTTGCAGAGTAAAAATGTTAGAAGACAAGGAGAAAAGAATCACCAGAAGGGAATTTAGCTCAGTGGTTCCGCTGCCTGCCTCGCAAGCACAAGGACATGAGTTTGATGCCCGGTACCAAAACAAACAAACAAAAAACTGCACTACTATGCTGGGGATGTCGAACCCAAGTCAGATCTCCATGCCTCTTGCAGAGGACAAAGTATGGCAAAGAGAAAGGGTGGGTAAGTAACTGAGAGCCTCAGCCAGATCACCACAGAATGGGGCTATGAACAGGAGGAGCCTCGGTTCAGGTGTGCATTTAAGCCGCGGTGCGCGAGGGCCATTCGTGACCAATACCAGACCTGAAACACTTCACTCCCAGCTTCCCTTGACCTGAGGGTTCGTGTCCGGAAGTCTGCTGATTCTGATAAGCTTTCCTTTATAAGTGATTTGCTCCTCTTCTCTAACAGCTTTTAATATTCTGTCCTGTGTGGTGTTTCTCGAATCTTGACTATTATATGCCTTAGGGAAGTTGTTTTTGTTTTTTTTAATCATGGCTAATTACAGTCCCCTATGCCTCCCTTATCTGTATGCCAAGTCCTCTTTCCCTGTTTGGGAAGTTCTCTGCCATTACATCTACAAGCAGTTTTCTCATGTCATTTGCACTATCTCCTACTTTTTCATTGACCCTGATCAATCTTATGTTATTCTTCTTTGTATCATCTAACAGTTGCTGGACTTATTCCTTGTGGTCGCTTGCTATTTTTCAGAGACCTTTCTTTTGATGATCGTGAGCAGCAATCCCGTCCTCTCTAGCTGATATTCTGTCCTCACATCGGCTCATTCTGTTGTGTATACTTTCAGCAGAGTTTTGAATCTCCTGGATCTCTGTTTGAATCTGTTTCATGGGCTCCATTTCTTTCCTATGCTGGGCATTTATGATTTCCATCATGCTCCTGAGCCCCTCTATTTTTTTTTTCAATCTGTATATGCTTTAGCATTACAAGTCTTTCATTCTGGTCACCAGCTCTGTAGTTATCTGAGAAATTATTTCTGCTGTGATTTTTTTCTAGAGCTTCCTTCAATCTGCTTTGTTCCTTCTGCTGTTACCACTTCAGAGAGTCCAGGTGGGTGGCTTTTGGATTGTTCCACTTCACTGTGCCCAGGTTTGGCCTTTGGTGAGCTGGAAGCCTAGGGGGGTGCATCTTGTTTAAGTGTCTTCTCATTTTCTATTTTTTTAAGTTTGATTCCTGGGTTGATGCTTGTAAATTGCTTATGGCCAGCGAGTAGCTTTATTGTCAGTGTTCCAGGTGTAGCTGGCTTTTGGTTTTGAATCTGCTGCAGTTTCCTACCTCTTCAGTTTGTTGGGGATGAGAAGTTTCTGCCTACTTGGCTCAGCTGCCAGTTGGCACTGGCCTGTAGGCTTTGTTTCATTTGTAAGTCTCTTTGGCAATCTCAGTCTTGGTATACCAGGAGGAGCAGCTGATTAGCACAATTGTGTCACCTTAACTAAAGTAGCCGATCAACAACAACAACAACAATAACAACAAACAGTAACAGGGATTGGGATTTAGCTCAGTGGTGCCATGCCTGCCTGGAAAGCTCAAGGTCCTGAGTTCAATCCCTAGTAGCACAAAAAACAAACAAACAAATAATAACAATAGCATCAAATACAGTCTAGCAAATGACAAGCTGTGATAACTATTAGTTTGCAACATTAACTGTCTGAACTAGATTTGTGGTTATATAACAATCTAGAACAAATCTGAAAAGTATATGCAGTAAATAAGGCCTTCATATGGCAATTTTACCCATAAGTGAGAAGATTTAAAAGGGAGGAAAAACAGAAATAGAAGAAGAGGAAGAGATCAGAAGCAAGGCTGGAGGACAAACTTTAGGAAACTAGTAAAGAAGTTTCACCAAGGGAAGGAGAAAAGAAAGAAATAAAAAACAATGGCCGGGTGTGGTGGCACATGCCTGTAATCCCAGCACTCAGGAGGCTGAGGCAGGAGGATCATTGTGAGTTGAGACCAGCCTGGGCTACACAGTGAGTTCCAGGTCAGTCTCAACCACATAGTGAGACCCTGTCTCAAAAAACAAACAACAACAACAACAAAAAAGAAATAAAAACAAGAGCAGAACAGAACAACAAAAAAAATTAGAAACCTTGTCCAAAGAATCAAGAAACAAAACAAAACAACCAGAAAGGGAGGGAGAAAAAGTAAGTCCAGTTCAAGGTGTGTCTCTGCTGTCACCGGCAGACAATGCAGAAAGACGAGTCCAGAGCCAAACCGATCAATCCTGGCAAGCCAACGCAGCTTCACAGTGGGACGTGGATACCCAGCTGGCCTGCACCTTTAATTCCTCTGAAGTTCAGGCCCATTCTGCTGAGGCTGGAACAGGACTGCTTGAGGCTACACCTGACCTTGTTGTGCCTCCTGCTGTCTTGGACTCGGCACCTGCACGGAGACACTGGGAGCCACTAGATGGCGTTAGCTGCTCTGCGTTCCGAGTTCATTTGGCCCCTCTCCAAGATGGCTGCTGGCCAGTCTCCATCTCCTGGGTGACGTCTGAACCCAGACAGCTCACCCACCGCCTGTGTCCGCTGCCCTGTTCCACTGGTGCGGTTCCCCATGGAGGCCTCTGAGGATACCAGTAGTCACTGTGCCTGCAGGTTTGACCTGTGGTTCCCACACCGTGAGTCCAGACTCAGGGAGAAAGTGCTACCTCCCTCCTCTTTGTTGAAGTCTTCTCTGCTCTCCCCATGGACTTCAGTTCTTGATTCAGATCCTTCCTGGGTCCTGGGGACCCTCTTTCCTCCTTCTCTTCTTCCTTGCATTGCTATAGTGCTGTGTCAGGAGACCAAATCTCAGAAAGGCTTTTTCTCTGCTGCTCATCTCTAAATCTTCCTGGAAGACCCCATTAAAAACAAATAATTAGTAGTACACTTTTGATATACATAATGATCACATTCATCATAGGAAATTTGTACCTGTATATATCTTGATTCTTTTTTCCTTATTCCACACCAACCCTTTTTTTGTTTTGTTTTGTTAAGTTTCGACAAGGTCTCACTGTGTAGTTTAAACTGGCCTTGAAACTATGTAGGCCAGGCTGGCCTGGAATTCAAGGCAATCCTGCCTCAGCCTCCAGAGTGCTGGGAACACAGGCACGTGTCACCACACCCAGCCCTTCAACCCTTCTTCCCCTCCTTATTTACAGAAGCTTTGTTTCCATTTTTCCCTTCTATTCCTTCCTCTTTTCCCATCCCTTGTTCTCCTTCTCATTTGAACATTTTCTTCCTACTTCCCAACATGTACCTCTGGTTTGCTCTTTGTTTACGCTTTGGGTTTCTCTCACAAGAGAAACAATGTGATATTTAAACTTGTGTGTCTGATTTATTTTACTTAGTCTTTGAGTCTCCAGGGGCACTGTCTTTCATTTTGAGTCAGGTTCTCACTTCTGTCTTCTCTTTTTTTCTTATTCCTCCCTTCCCTTCTCCATCCCCTCTGCCTTGTTCCCCTTCTCATTGGAACCTTTGCTTCCATTTTCCCAATATCTTGTACGCATTTTGGCCCCTATTTTCAGGTCCTCGGTACGTTCAATCAGGCTGGAGTCCAACTTGTGACTGTTTCCTTAGCCTCCCAGAGTGCTGGGCTCTTATTTTTTTTCCAATTTTACTCAGTGTGGAGACCACAGGAAACACTTTTATTTTACTCAGTTTTCCCCATTGCTCTCCTTGAATTTGGGGGTGAGGCCCCCTCCCTCCCCTCCTCCCTCTCTTCTTCCCTTTCCTCCCCCCTTGAGGTCCCGGGATGGAACCCTGCGCCTTGGCCCTGGCTGTGTGGGCCGCTGGTCGCCCAGGCTGGGCCTGAAATCAGGACCCTCCTGCCGTGGCCTCTCCAGAGCTCGGATCACAGGAGGGCGCCCCCAGGCTTTGTTAAACTCGCTTCTTACTGTGTGTCTGGCCCTGGCCTGGCCCAGCCAAGCGCAGTGGCACAGCCCATGATCCCAGCCAGTCGGGAAGCCAAGGCAGGATCTCAGCGGGTCAGAGGGTGCGCCCGCGGGGGAGGGCCGGTTCCGGGGCACCTGTGATCTCGAGCTCCGGGCCCCTTGGCTGCACAGTGGAGCCTGTCCCCAAAGCCTTTGAAATGCGCGTGTTCCTGGGCGGGAGAGTGCGTTGCTTCCCCGCGTGGCCGCGAGAGGGCGCCAGCGGAGCCAGGCCGGGCCTGGCTCTGAGCTCTTCAGGGGACCAGCGTGGCCTCGTCCAGGCCCAGGCCTTCGCCAAACACACCTGTCATGGGGACTTATAGTGCATTTGTTTTCAAATCTGTTGCCCCAAATCCTGGAAAGGATTCTCAGTTTCCTACATAGCAGAAGAAATACACTCTAAAAAAAAAAGAAATGCACAAAAAAAAGAAAACCACAAAACAATGCCGTTTTCCCTGACAAGACTGGAAAATATCCAGTTTTTATAGTCTGTGCATTCTCATATATACTTAGAGCATACACAGATTCATATGTATTGGAAGATAATTTGGCAAATCTGCCGTAATTTAGATGAAGCAGCTCTTCTAGACCTCCCTAAGATGACACACGCACACCTGTCCAGGTGAGGTACTTAACTGCACAGTATTTGTGGGAGCAAGCCTGGAAGTGATCTGAATAACCATCAGTGGGAGAAGGGTGAAAGCTACGTCCTTCAGAGAAGTACTGTGCTAGGGTTTTTTTCCCCACAAAGGGGGATACTGTATGCACTATTCTGGGTCTTGATTTTCTACTTGGATAACTTTCCACATAGTTTTACTATGATTTATTTAATTAGCTCCCATTGAGGGACATCTAGCATATTTCAAGCCATTTTTATTATAAACCATGCTGCAAGGAAATGATATACCAAAAAAGGCTATCCTTCCAAAACTGATATATCTAATGCCATCCCAATCAGAACACCAACAGCGCTCCTCACTGAACTAGAGAAAATAATCCTAAAATTCACAGCAGCAGAAGAGACCAAGAATAGCAAAAGCAATCCTGATCAGCAAGAGCAAAGAAGGAGGCATCACAGTCCTGGACTTGAAGTTATTACAAAGCTACCATGATGAAAATGGCATGTTATGGGCACAAAAGCAGATACGGGTCAGCAGAACGGAGTGGAGGGAGCAGAAACAGCCTCGATGCATTCAGCTATGTGACTGCAGCAAAGGGGCCAGTAGCACTGGAGGAGACACAGACTCTGCAGTAAGCACTGGAGGACCAGGCAGAGGACTAGCCCAACACACACATCTCACCATACAGCAAACTAAGATCAAACTGGATCAAAGACCTGAATACTAAAACAGAAACCTGCTGGAAGACAAAATAAGTAAAACTGAAGACACAGGTATAGGCAAAGACTTTCTGAAAAGACCCCAGTGGCACAAGAAATAATACTGAGAATCAACAAGTGGGATCACATCAAATGAAAGAGCTTCTGCTCATCAAAGGAAACGGCCAACAGGGGGAAGAGACAGTCTGCAGAATGGAAAAACATTTTGACAGCTACTCCTCAGCAGACTAACATCGAGAATATATAAAGAACCCCCCCAATTAGACCTCCCCACATAAAAGACCCATCAAAAAGTGAATAGGTACATCTCAGAAAAGGAAATACAGATAACCAATAATGTGTGAAAAAATGTTCACCATCTGGTCATTAGAGAAGTGCAGATTTCTTTTTCTTTTTTTAAACAGAGTCTCACTATGTAGTTGAGACTGACCTGGAACTCACTATGTAGCCCAGGCTGGTCTCGAACTCACAGCGATCCTCCTGCCTCAGCCTCCTGAGTGCCTGGGATTACAGGCGTGTGCCACCACGCCCAGCAAGAAGTGCAGATTTCAACAGCACTGAGATTCCATCTTCAGAAAGTGGCCATCATCAAGAACTGAAATAATAACAAATGCTAGGGAAGATGTAGCGAGAGGGAACCCTCCACACTGCTAGTGGGAATGTAAACTAGTGCGACCACAGTAGAGATCAGTTTGGAGATTTCTCAAAAACTAAAACTAATTTGTTATTTGAAATTCCATTTGACCGCGCTCTTCCCCTTCTAGGTATCTTCCCCGTGCAATTTCTAATAGCTGAATCTTGGGAACAGCCCACACCCACAACAGATGCACGAATAAAGGAAAGGCAGAGTTTATCACCATGGGGTACTGCTCTGCTGTAAAGAAGGGTTAACGCTGCACAGCACCCGGCCTGGGTCATTTTTCTCCTGTGCAACCGTTCGTTGTGCCTGAGACCCTGTGTGCTCTGGTTCTGAATCATTTCCTCTTGAAATTTCACATCCACCCCAGCGGTGCTAAGTAAAATGTCTTGTTAGGTGGCTGGATGCATGGCCTGCGGTTGGGCAGGGGCACGTTGTGAACTTTCACCCGATCGACTCCCTGAGACTATGAAAGGAGCTCTGCGGGTGGTGGAGGCCTAATAACCTTGTACTCTACTCCTATTTGATCAGGGTCTCACTATGCAGATCAAGCTGGCCTTGAATCCACAGCCTCCCAGGTGCTGGGACTACACTTTGCACTACCATGCCTGGCCTTGACTTCTATTTGAGATATCTAGATGTTTCACAAACATTATTAACACATACAGTTAGAGTTCAAACTGACCCCTTTTTTCAGTGCTGGAGATTGAACCCACTATATCCGCAACCCTTTTTAAAATTGTATTTTGAGATAGGTTTTGCCTGGGCTGGACTGGGATTTATAATCCTCCTGCCTCAGCGTCCCAGAGTGCTAATATTACAGATAGATGAGCTAGGTAGAAATACTACAGGCTGGGTCTTTGAGAGGGCCAGGACAAAGGTGAAACACACCACAGCTGCATCAGAGACACACTGGCTACCTACTTCCCCAGAGAACAAAACTGGGCCTGGTGAAGTCTGGAGAGACGTCAGCCACCCCAGCGGTGACCAGAGACGTCTGGACCCACCTCTTCCTGGGGAATCCTTGTTCTTTTTTTTTGTACTGGAGATTGAACTCAGGACCTTGTGCTTGTCAGGCAGATGAGGTGCCACCGAGCTACAGCCCTGGCCTTGTTCTTTCTACCCATATTTGTTAGGTGACTTGTTTCCCAACTGGACACCCCTTACCTACCCACGATGCTTGTTACCTTATCGGATGGTCACGGCTGTGGCCCACATTGTACCCACGTGGTTTTCACCCTATAAAATTCTGAGAAGGGGTCCCCGGTGGTCACTTAGGATCCCTTCTGCCCCTCAGAACCCTGGGTGGATGGAGCTGCTTTGAGGAAAACCCTTAAAGCAAACTAAAACTAGTCGAAGTGGATTTCTGTGGAATTTTTTTAAGACATTCAGAATAAAATGTAGGAATATAAGGGTTGGGATTGTAAAAATGTGTTCATTCAATTGTGCGTTTGTATAGTAATTTTCCTGGCATCTGTTTCAACATTTTAAGCAAGATGTGCCTAGGCAGGTGTGGTGGAGCACGCCTGTAACCCCAGCACTTGGGAGGATTGCGGTGGTGAGTTCAAGGCCAGCCTGGGCTCCATAGTGAACTCAAGTTGTACTACAAGTGAGTTGAACTACACAGGAAGACCTTATCTCAAAAAAAAAAGGAAGCTATGCTTTCATTAATTTACTAATTTTCTGGTGAAAGATGGAACCCAGGGCCTCAGGGGAGCCTGAGTTGCTTCCGCGGACCCTTCTTTTCTGTCT
Source organism: Fukomys damarensis (assembly GCF_012274545.1). NCBI lineage: Eukaryota > Metazoa > Chordata > Mammalia > Rodentia > Bathyergidae > Fukomys > Fukomys damarensis. Next base: position 1,809,079 of record NW_022900943.1, read on the forward strand.
GGGCTCCCCTTGACCCTGGGCCCACACAAGCTGCTGGTTCCCGCTGTACCCTGGGCCTCCCGTGTGCACCAGGGGTCCCTGCGGGCTGCATTCCGAGCAGCTGTCCAGACGGAGGCGGCAGGCAGACTCCCCAAGGTCCAGAGGGGCGAACATCTTCCACCTGCGGCCGAGCGCGTGGCCAGAGTCCGAGAGTGGCTGCCCTGCGCGCGCCTGGGCCTGGACCTC
>NW_022900943.1:1809633-1815515 GCF_012274545.1 Fukomys damarensis
CCCCGCACGCTGTCACACTGTCACGCGTGGGCCTGCTCGCGTCTGAGGGCGGGAAGCGCAATTCTCGGGTCTGCGCAGCACGGGCACCAGCCCGGCCCCACCCCAGCCACCGCACTTCCTGCACCTCGCCATCTCCACGGGGCCACAGTTGCAACACACGACATGTGCTGTTATTCTCAAGGTGTGTTTTCTGTTTCTGTCTTTGCCTTTTGGAGACAGGGTCTCGCTGCGCACTTCAGGCTGGCCTTAAATTCACTGTGTAGCCCAGGCTGGCCCCAAACTCGAATGATCTTCTTGCCTCAGCCTCCTTTATGAGTGCGGGGTAACACAGGTGTGCGCCACCACACTCGGCTGTTCTTAGATGGTAGGAGGACCTTCAGACTAAGAAAGAAGATCCAGGTGGAAGGGACTTGAGGTCAAGGTGACAGGGGCAGAGGGGAGAGAGGCCAGGCTGCCCGGTCCACACGGCTGTGGAAGGAAACAGCCAGTGGTCTGGGGCTGCCTGCCTGCCCTGCATGTGTCTGACCCCTGCGGCTTCGGAAGAGCAGTCAGCAGGGCTGATGTCCATCTGTCCGTCCATTCGTCCAGCGTTGCTCGATGGCCCGGTGAGGGCAGGAGGTCGGGAGGGAGAGGAGCGGCTCGGGCGACCCTGGTCCGCACAGGAAGCCTCGTCTGTTCTTCTGAGGAGTTTCTGGACTTGAACGCTGGAGTAGGGATGGACCCAGAGAGGCCAGCCCGTCCGCGGTAAAGTGAGGCTCGCCGGGGAGCACGGCAAGGCCCTGGTTCAGTCCCTGGCACCAGAAAACAAACCAAAACAGAACCTCCGTGAGCATTGTTTCTTCCCCTCTAAATTAATGACTGTTGGAGGCCAGAGCCGGCCTCAGCCTCCTGGAACTGAGCTGTGGGCCTGGGTCAGCAGCTCGGCCGTGTCCTTTCTCACCCACGAGATTTTGGATCTAGGGGGATCCCAGATCCAACCCCCAGGGCGCTGGAGAAGACGCCGGGACTTGGACACACTCGAGAGCCTGAAAACTGCCTGCGAACACAGCACTCTGAGAGGCTGAGGCAGGAGGACTGAAGGCCCTGGACAGTTTGGTGCCTCATCGAGACTGTGCCCCCAAAACACCATCAGTGCTGGTGTGAGCGAGGCTCAGGGCCAGGCTCCGGGATCGAGTCCGCAGGCCGCACACTCACAGCAGGAACAGCTACACCAAAGCTTTTGTTTTGTTTTGTTTCCAAGACGGTCTCGCTGTGTGGCCCTGGCTGGCCCCCCACTTGTGATCTTACTCCCTCAGAGCTCAGGCCCACCTTGCCCCACCACATCAGCTTGCCATGGCTCACACCTCTAATCCAGCTCTCTGGGAGGCTGAGGCAGGAAGATTGCAAATTTGAGCCCAGGATGGGCAAGTTAGAGAGCCTGTCTCAGAGCAGCCTGGTGGAGGTGGGGCTGGGATGCTGTGCAGTGCAAGAGCCCTGTGTTCAACCTCAGTACGGCAATAAACAAACAAATAGAATTTAAAATGCTAGACGTTCAGGAGAACACTGGAGCCCTAACTTACCAGTCCGCCCTGCCACGTCGGTTCAGGGATTGCCACGGATCTGCGTGCTGCTTTGGTGCCACGCGTCAAGGCCCACTCAGGAGTGGCGTGGCGATCTGGGCCGTGTGCGCGCCTTGACTAGCGGCCGGGCCTCTGTGCTGGACAGAGTGGGCGCCCAGGGTGGGCTCGGCCCCCTTCTGTGAGCCTGGGGCTGCACCCAGGAACTGGGCTCCCTTGGCCGGAATTCTGGGCCTCGGCCTGCACTGAGGTCCACAGCCGCCGCCTCCTTCCCTCGACCCCTTCCTTAGGCTGAGCGTCTGTTCGCGGACGGCTTGCTCCTCCCTTGCTCCTTCCATTTTCTTAGAGGCATTTCTTGCACGTTTGATGCTGTTCTGACATTAAACATAAGCCGTGTAATAAAAAACCACACGAGAATTACACCCAGCGTGATGGCGCACTCCTGTAGTCTCAGCACTTGGGAGGCTGAGGCAGGAGGAGCAAAGTGAGTTCGAGGCCAGTCTGGTCTGCACAGTGAGACCCTGTCTCAAAAGACAAAAATAAATACATAAATAAACAATACTGTAAAACTAAGTTTCACAAAGCTTGCTGCGTAGTTTTAATTTAGATTTTTAATTCTTTTTTGTGTGGTATAAGAGATTGAACTTTGAAAATTTTTATTTCAAGATAGCACCTCTCTAAATCGCCCAGGCTGGACTCAAACTAGGAATCTTCCTGCCTCAGCCTCCCAGTGTGCCCGGATTACAGGCGTGCACCACCCTGCCCCTGTGTTCTGTTACATAATCTGTCTTATTCTCCATCTCCACCCGTTTTCCTTGTCTGTGCATTGAGGTTTGTAATTATGAGGCCAGCCTACGGGTTCTGGGAATCCGTGCAGGATGGAACGGCTGTTTTCAGGTAGCCCTGGGCACTTGGCAGGAATCTCAGAAAGCATGTGTCAGAGGAGGAGCCTGGGTCACCAGAGGATGGGACGCCGGACACTGCCGGAGTCGACGCCAGCTGGGCAAGGCAAGGAAGCAGCTCTGACTCCTGGGCTCTGCCTGTGTGACTCCCCGCCCAGATGCGGGCTCCCTTCCCTCAGGGACAGGAGGGAGTCGGCCAGGCCCACCTGACTCAGTGAAGAATATTTACAGCAGCATTACTCTGGGTGATGGAGACGCATCCACACCACGCGACTCCGGCTCCTTCCGAAGTCACAAGGTCCGTGAAAGGGAAACATTTCGAGCGGATTCAGGACACAGAGGCAACCAGAGCCGCACAAGATGCTCCGGAGAGAGGACTCAGAACTGCTTCAGAAAGTGGCAGGGATGACGGGGCTGGTGTGTCGGCAGTGAGGGGATTGATGGCAATGTGTCTTTTATTTTAATACATTTTAAAAATTCAAACATTCACCATATATTTTGGTCATGACACATCTGTACTTTTGAGCTCTTGGAGAGCAAAAGTAGCTGTGTAGTTGCACATCTGTCATCCCAGCACCAGGGAGGCTGAGGCAGGAGGATTGCGGAGAGACAGTTTGAGCCCAGCCTGGGCTATCTAGTGAGTTCAAAGTCAGCCTGAACTACACAGTGAGCCTGGAGACTTAATCTCAAAACAAACAAACAAAAAAAAGAAAAGATATTGTACCCACCTAGTTCCTCTAGGGATGAATAGCAGTGATTAATATTCTAAGTAGGCATCAAGTGTCCTAGCCCATTTCCTTGCCAGAAATTCCTTGTTCATTCTGTGTACACTTGTTAGGTGACTTGTTCTCCATTTAATCAATATTGATTTTTTTTTTTTTTTTTTTTAGTACCAGGGATCGAACTCAGGATCTTGTGCTTGTGAGGCAGGTGCGGTGCCACGGAGCTAAATTCCTGGCTTCATTTAATCAATATTACCTGGGTGGCTGTACTTATAATCATATTGGTCGGTCATGATTTTGTCCTTCCTCATGATTTTCCACTGGATCTTATAGTTTTGCCCCATAAAACAAGTTTGAGAGCAGGGTGGGCTGGCAACCCACTTTCTAGTCCCCCTTCTGTCTCTTAGAAGCTGTCTTTCTCTCATTAAATTCTTCCTACTGTTAGCTTCTGTTGTTCTTAGAATTCCTTCTTCAATTCTAGAGAACACCAGTTCTCGTTTCGGGTTGGGAGTTACACTACTTCCCTTGTTTGCACTATTTTTGCTTGTTTGGATTACTTGCTTCCCTGAATCAGTCCTTTTCCAGGAAATATTCTCTATTTCTTGATTTTTATCTCTAACAGGACACTGTGCTATGAATAGATAGCGGATCACTTATTCAGCTTGAGTAGGTGACATTTTGTTGTGGTCACAGCACGGCTCAGTTAGACCCTTCCCTGCCTCTAGGGACAAATATCCAGGGCCACCTGTGGACCCCAGGGGCTGAGAACCGGGGGGCGACTCACAGGCATAGCCTGGGCCAGAACACCAAGGAACGTTTTCCCCTTACGCATGTAATGTAGATATTATGAGTACATATATTAATCGTGTGTGTGTGTGTGCGTGTGTGTGTGTATAAATCATATATATATATATACTGTACTGAGGTCCCCTGCTGGGTTTGAATCCATGCCTGGCTCTTCACAGATTATTTTCATAATCAAACAAAAGAGCCTTTATTGCTCAAAAATAAAATGATGGCGTAGCAAAGGAAACTGTTTCCAATATCCTCCTCCTCTCAGCCCTTCTCCTTATCTGAAGCATTTATCAGACTGAATGCTGGGTGATTTCTCTCATCTCTGAGAGGGTGAATTTGAAAGTCTGTGTTGTCTGCGAGAGGCCAAAATTACACAACAGGAGTGGGGTGAGAAGGCAAGCACGAAACATCCAGGTACCTGATGTGGACAGACGGCAGTCAGCTGATAAAGTGTCACCCAGGGCTCCTAGCCTTGGTTCTGGGCCTGCACTTTTGGGCTGATTCTTGAGGCCTGGAGAGCAGCCTGAGCCTTTTCTTTTTCCGTACCACGGATTGAACCTAGGGCCTTGTGCATGCCAGGCAAGCATTCTCCTGGGCTGTCCTTGAACTTGTAGACCCTCCTGACTCAGTCTCCCAGGCAGCTGGGTTTGTATCACTGTGTCCAGCAGCTTGGGCTACCTTTTAAACATTCCTGGATTGTGTCCTAAATCAAGTAAAATCAGAATCTCTGGAGAGGAGCCCCCTGATATGTTTTAGCACCGACACCCACTGAAGAGAGCCAGTGGTTCCTTCTCTTGAAATTCCATGATCCTCATAACCCAGATTTTAGTGAGCTGTTTTCTGTGATCAAAGTGACATTAAAAGGAGAAAGCAAATACAGATTAAAAATCTGTTTGTTGGGGATGGTGGCTCATGCCTGTGAGCCCAGCTCTCTGGGAGGCTGAGGCAGGAGGGCTGCAAATTAGAGCCTATGCTACTCAGTGAACCTGGATTATACAGCAAGATCCCACCTCAATAAACACCGCCCTACTGTTTGCCTAGCACTACAAGGTATGGTGGCAAAATATGGTGAATCACTAAATAAAGAAGTATTACAGTAAAAGGCACAGTGTCATCAGTCTCCCCGAAATACTCCCTCGCTTCAAACACACTTGCCCTGTCCTTCTTGCAATTTTCTTTTCTTCCTATTTTGTTGTTGTTTGATATAGAGTCTTGCTATGCGGTCCAGGCTGGCCCTGAACTCACTATGTTGCCCTGGCTGGCCTCAAACTCACAGTGATCCTTCTGCCTCAGCCTCCCAAATCTCTGGGATTACAGATGTGTGCCATCATGTCTGGTATGTAGTATTTTATTTTAATTGATTAATTAATTTGTTTTGAGACAGCATCTTGCTAAGTACTTCACTGTGTAGCCCAGGCTGGCCTCAAATTTGTGATCCTCCTGCCTCAGCCTTCTGAGTGCTGGGATTACAGGTGTGCGCCACCAAGCCTGGCCTTTTTTTTTTTTTTTTTTTTAATCAGCCCTGAAACCTACAAAGCCAGCTACAGAAGGGAGCAGAAGAGTAGAAGAAAATTATCTGAAACTGAAGAGGTCTATCTTTTGAACGGTTTTACTTAGGTTAAATACTCCCGTAGAGAAGCCAAGAGGCTGAGGCCGTTGCAAGCAGAAGGACTCGCAGTTCAGATGGGGAGAAGAGTTTGGGCCGTAGCTTCGCTCCCCCGCCCCGTGACAGTGTCGGGGGCCGGGGTGCCAGGCAGGCAGCATGGGGGGCTGGCCCGGAGAAAGCCACGGTGCCCGAGTTTACGTAGGGGCGCAGCTGTCCTGTGGGGGACACCGGGTCTGGGGGCCCAGGGGAGGACGGCCGTGAGGGGAGGAGAGCTGTGCCCAGGGCTGCTGGCACCGGGACC
>NW_022900943.1:1815573-1818771 GCF_012274545.1 Fukomys damarensis
CCTCCTCCCCCTTCTCCCTCCTCCCCGCACCTCCTCCCCTCCTCTGCTCTCCTTCGCTCCTCCGTGCTCCCCAGCCCAGCTCTCTGTAGGCCGAGGGGCGGGGAGGCCTTAGCACCAAAGCCCTGCATGTGGTTTTATTTTTTTAATTATTGTTTTGTTGTTGTTGTTGTTGTTGTTTTTGAGACAGGGTCTCACTGTGTAGTTAAGACTGACCTGGAACTCACTATGTAGCCCAGACTGGTCTCGAACTCACAGTGATCCTCGTGCCTCAGCCTCCCAAGCGCTGGGATCACAGACGTGCGCCACCACACCTGGCTGCATGCGGTTTTATTTGTAGGCATGTTTATTGTTTTCTTCTGGTTTTTAGATTGATTAAAAGACATGAATAAGACCTACTGTTTCTATGTGCCTGGCATTAAAACCCATGTGAAATAAATGAGATTTTTTTTTTGCTTTTTCTTCAACGTGTGTGTGCGTGTGTGTGTGTGTGTGTGTGTGTGTGTGTGTGTGTGTTTTGTTTTGCAACAGCGTCTCCAAATGTAGCTCAGGCTGGACTCAAACTCCACTCCTACCTCAGCCTCCTAAGGGCTGGGACTGGGGGTGTCCTGCCACAACCCAGGCTCTCTTGAACGTTTTAAAGCCTTGTGTTAGCAATGTGACATGCATACGGGACACTTGACGGATTTTCAGGGAGCACACGCATGTAACTAGCTCGAAGAAGAAGAAATGCATCAGCACCCAAAAGGGCCCTGATGTGCTTCCTTCTGGTCTGCGCCAGCCTGCATGTAAATGCCACACCCACTCCTAACCCCGTACGGTGCAGCACTTTCTTTCATTTACACTGTTCTGCTCTCTTCTCCCATTGCTGCCTGATTCCTACCTCCTTACTTCCTTTCCCCTCAGTGCTGGGCATCAAATCTAGGGCCTTGCACATGCTCAGAAAACCCTCTACCACTGAGTTATGCTGCAGTCCCCGCACCCCAAACTTTAACACAGTGAATACCGCATAACCCTTACCTAGACCAGGAGAAGCTATTATGTCCCCTTTCAGAGGAGGAAAGGAAACAGACGATTAGGTAAGGAGGCAGGTCCTCCGGCAGCCCAGGGGACTCCTGAGCTGGCTCCTCCTTATTCCTAAACTGGGTAATAGCCCCTCTCCACCCAGGTCCCACACTGCCTCTGTGCGGGGCTCAGGGTGAGCACTGTGCAAGTGTTTTGGGAAAAGTGCTGGTGCCCCAAAGGATTCCTGATAAAAATGAAGGGTCCCTGGCACGATGTGGACCTCAATTCGGAAGGTCGGGGAGACACTGAGGTTGTACCTCATGGTACAGCACATGCTTAGTATGGAGGAAGCCCTGGGTTCAATCCACAAAGCCAGAAAAGTAATGCAATTAGAGCCAGATGTAGCGGAGCACACCTGTAATCCGGCACCCTAGGAGGCTGAGGCAAGAGGACTGCAAGTTTAAAACCAGCCTGGACAGTTTAGTGCCTTAGTGGGATTCCTGAAATGAAGTGAACAAAGGGTTGGCTGTGTTGCTCAGTGAGAAGGCCCTGGGCTCAGCCTTAATACAATCCTGGAGGCAATTACAGAATGGGTCAAGGCGATGGCCTAACCAACACGCCCCAGGGCTACACCTCGGAACTACCCTACCTCCAGGGGATGTACACACCTCACCTGCCCCTCCTGAAACAGAATTGAACTGCGGACCTGAGGACATGGTGTGAGCCACAGGGGTGCACACACCTGTACCCGGCACTTAGGGAGGCTGGGCCCGAGACGAGAGTCACAAGTCCGAGTCCAGCCTGGGCAGGGAGAGATTTAGTGAGACTCTGTCTCAAAACAAAAATAAAACAGGGCTGGGGATGTGGTGTATCTCAAGGAGAAGACCCTGGGTTCAGGCCCCAGTCCTGTGTGGGCTGGGAGAGTCTGACCCAGCCTGGTCTCTGGTGCCTTCTCCTCACAGGCAGATGAAAAGCAAAGGAAACTTGCTCAACTTTTATGGGAGAAATGACTCAGTCTTATGCAAGGAAAAGGCAGACGTTTTGTAGGTGAAAGGGCGAATTTTCTAATAGGAAATAAGACGTCAGATTATCAACAGATCAGAACACAATAGGCAGAACAAACATTTGCCAGAGCAAAGCTACAACGTGCAACACCCAAAATTAAAGAAAAAATAATTTGCTTTATGCATGAAGATGTCAGTGGGGGAAAAAAACTACACAACTTTTGCACTTCCATACTTACTTTTATCCCTTAGTATTGTATTCTTATTTTGAATTACAGACAGGGAGATGTCAGGCCTGCTCTAAACCAACAGGAAAAAGGAAACAGGGCAAATGGACTCAAATGTAGTACACAACCCCCCGGCACCGAGAGGTCCAGTGACCGTGCCCACACCCGCGCAGATCGTCGTGGGCACGAGTCATAAATATTTCACCCCGATTCCTTGGCCCCTGCCATACCTCTATGAGCCGCATGCCTTTCCCAGTTAGCTGCTCACCTCTTCCCTGGTGTGAGCCCATCCTCTCAGGGATGAACCTCTCCCAGCTGCCTCTCTCTCGCCCACTGTCAGCCACTGATGTGATAAACTCGGCTTTTCCCAGCCGCCTGCCAGAATCTCCTGGTTTTAGCCTCCTGATTTTAGGGTGTGTTTACTTTTCTTTTCCCCATAAAGAGCCTGTTTTTTGATGACAGGGACTACGGCGAATTTCTCGCTGAGGATTCTAGACAGTAACCAGTCCTGTGCAAGGAGTGTGTTTCTAAGGGGTCAAGTGGGGCCTTAAATGACACAGACAGTAGTTGTTCGCGAGCAACCCTGGTTCCGGAATCCAGGCGAACGAACGCCTCCGAGGGCTCCGAACCTCAGCGGCACGCGTGACAAACAGCTGGTTCCGGTGCCGCCTCACACCCCAGCTCCTCTCCCTCCGCAGGGAGACTGGCGGGGGCCTGGAGACCCCGGAGGGTGCTGGGCTCAAACCACCCTGGAATTCAGATGTGGATGCTTTAAGTTTTTTAAAAACTTTAAATACTGCATAACCCACAAATAGAGTTGATCATCTTGCATAATCACGCGGCTCGCGTTCGGGAGCGCCGTGGAGTTAGGTCTTGTGGGGAGAAGGACTTGCTCCAGGGCTCCGCACCGCGGGGAGGCGCCGTCCACTGTCCCGCCAGGCCCGCTACGCGCGGGGAGGGGCGGC
>NW_022900943.1:1819385-1829675 GCF_012274545.1 Fukomys damarensis
CCCCAGGAAACCCTGCGAGGCCGGCTCGGACTCTCCTGCGGTCCTCCTTCGCGTCCTCAGGGGCGAGCGGCCGGGCCCACCCGTTCTGCTCGGACAGCTCGGACGTTCTCCTGACTGCCGAAGGAAAGCGCTGCCGCCTTCGGGGCGGGTGGGAGGGCAGTGCACAGTGTCAGGGCCTGGGGAGTTCGCGCGGTGGGGGAGGACTGACTTGCATATGCTTATCGTTGCCGACTCGTGGCGCCTCATCAATGATCCTCAGGAGGCTGAGGCAGGAGGATCACTGTGAGCCGTCCTGGGCTACATAGTGGGTTCCAGGCCAGGCTGAACGACGCAGTGAGACCGCCTCAAAACAAGAACAACAGAAAGGATAAAATGGCTTGTGCATATGTGTTGTACCCCTGTAATCTCAGCTACTCAGGAAGTTGAGGGAGAGTACTGCAAGCTTGAGGTCAGCTTATGCAGTTTAGTAAAGTACAGGGCTGGGATGCAGGTCCGTGGCAGAGCATCTGTCTAGTGTGCTCAAGGCCCTAGGTTCAACCTCCAGTACCAGAAAACAGTAACAGCAAAAAAAGATTTAAATAAAATCATTCCCTTCAAAGCTTAAATCAGGGACTTTTAGGAATATAAGAAACAAGAAAGAAAAAAAAAAAGTTAACTTCAACAAAGCTAATTCTCAGGTGGATTTGGTATGAGTAATATACATGGTCATCTTTGAGGGGAAGCTTGGACTAAACATGGGCCTTAGCCGGGCGTGGTGGCCACACCTGTAATCCCAGCACCTGAGAGGCTGAGGCAGGAGGATTGCCAAGAGTTCGAGGCTGCCTTGGCTACATAGTTCAAAGCCAGTCTGAACTGCACAGAAAGACCCTGTCTCAAAAAACCAAAGCCAAACAAGAAAAGTAACCGTAAAACCTGGTCCTCGCTGGGCGGAGTGCTGTACTGTCTCTTGATGAGAAGTGTCCTGCTGTGTGCCAGGTTAGGTAGGTGGACTAGCATGGGGACGCTGACCTAGAGGAGGCTGAAGATCTTACCCCCGAATGAGGCTCCACAGTCGCTCCTCACGGCATTGCCATGAGGGCCTCGGGTGAGGAAGACGCTCCTTGGCCAGCTTCCTGCTTGGCCCGTGACACCTCTGCCTGCTCGCATCTCAGCCCCTTGTTCCATTAGAGGAAGAAAGTTGCCAGAAGTTTGCCTCTTCCTGTCTGTGCCAGAGAAGCCAGGCAATGCATTTTGTGGTGAAAGGTCAACATTCTTGCTGTTTATTCAGCAAAGCTAAAGGTCTCAGGTGTGTGTTCTGTGCCTACACTCTGACATTGATGTTTTCCCATTTGGTTCTCCTAGTCGCAGTTGTCAGCACCTATGCCTATAAAGGGCTGGACAGGATCGAGGGGCGCCTGCCCGTCCTGAGTCAGCCAGCAGCCCAGGTGAGCTGGGATCGAGGTGCCCAGGCTGTGCCGCCTCATGTTCTCACGATCTGCCTGTTTGCTTCACCTGGAGCTGCATCCTTTCTTTCTGTTTTTGGTGGTGGGTCAGGGATTTAACTCGGGCTTGCAGATGCCAGGCAAGTGTTCTCCCTTTGTACCGTATCCCCAGCGCGGGGCTTAGTTCTGAAGGAGGAATGGCTGCTACCCACCTGTGCGGTCATCAGGTTGAATCTCAGCACCTTTGGTCCGAGCAGGCAGGGTCTGTTCTCTGTGCAGCTTTGGCTTTGCCTGCAGAGTGGCAGTGGGTCTGTCCTACAGCCACTGCCCGGAAGTGGGGTAAACGCAGGGGTACGTGGAAGGTCTCCCGGAAGGGGGGTAAACGCAGGGGTACGTGGAAGGTCTCCCGGAAGGGGGGTAAACGCAGGGGTACGTGGAAGGTCTCCCGGAAGTGGGGTAAACCCAGGGGTATGTGGAAGGTCTCCCTTGATATGTTCGCACTCGCTGTGCAGCTCAGGCTTGGCTTCATGCAGGGCTGATGGGGACCACCGTGTTGACAAAGTGAGCCTCATCACCCCTGCAGTCTTTTTATTCAGATAAAGTCTTAAAGTCTTCTTTCAGATTAAGAATATAACATGGAACCAGGCAGGAGGCTGAGGCAGGAGGATCACCATGAGTTCAAGGCCAGCCTGAGCTGAGACCCTGGATGGCATACTGGCAGCCCCTCCTGTGTGCTGGCATCGCGGTTGTGTGCACAGGGCAGGCCTGAGCGGCTCTCTGTGTGAGCATTGCTGGCCTGGAAAGTGGCACTCTGCTAGATAAAGCAGCTTTGCCTGCAGCCACCCCCGTATGTCCAGTCTCACCCAGAATAACCAGCGTGCTTTGACTAATCTCTCATCTCCGACCTCGTCTGCACCTTGGACAGTCCTTAAGGGTGGTGTGGGTTGGGCAAACAGGCCTGACAAGGAAACTTGGGCTCAGTGACTGTCCGTGACTTGCCCAAGCCCAGAAGTCAGGGTGAAAGTGCCAGATTCTTTACCTGGGGGCTCCGGTGGTCAGTGAGGCGATCTGCTTTTTCACTCGCAGGTTGTCACCAATGCCAAAGGTGCCATGACTGGGGCGAGAGACGCTGTGACCAAGACCGTGGTGGGGGTGAAGGACTCTGTGGCCAGCACGATCACAGGGGTGCTGGACAGCACCAAGGGCGCAGTGACTGACGGCGTGGAGAGGACCAAGTCTGTGGTCAGTGGCAGCCTCCACGCGGTTCTGGACAGTCGGGTGGTGCAGCTCATGAGCAGTGGCGTGGAAACCGCTCTCACCAAGTCGGAGCTGCTGGTGGACCAGTACCTCCCCCTCACCGAGGAAGAGCTCGGTAAGAGGACCATGTCTTGCAGTAATGTTTTGTGTCCTAATCAGCCTTTAAGGGAGAGCGTCATGTAGAGAGACTCTGTACCCCCAGAACACTCACTATTTGCAGTCTAAACTATCCGAGCTGTGCAGCCATTGCCCCCGTCCAGCAGTAAACAGACCTTCCTGCCCTGAGGTAACCTTCGTGCCTGTTTGCAGTCAGCCCTGGTGTCCCTTCCCAGGCAACTGTTAACTTGCTCTGCCATCCTGGACCACTGCGGGCCGGGCACGCCTGACCCCCGGGACTGCCCCACATCCCGATGGACGTCCACGCAGGCACCACCGGGTCTTCAGAGTGGCCGCAAGACACGAATTACAGCCCCATCGTGGGCATGGTAGTCTTCATGTCTTTAGATTTCCTTGTTTATTATTGAACTGTACATAGTAAGTTTTGAAACTTCAAGAGAAGTCAGACTCAAAGTATTTTATGTAAAAGACTTAATGGGTTGCCTGCCGGAGTCGTCATTAAAAGACTTCACTGACTGGGGCAGACTCATTTCTACAGTGAGCCGGGTGTGCGTTTCTCAGCAGCTCACTCGGGTGCAGACCCACAGGCTGCGTCTGAGGCGCTGTGATGTTCAGGGTGCCTAGAAGCTGCCCGGCGCAGAGAAGTGCGTACTTGTCAGGTGGGTGGGCAGAGTCAACAACGTGAAGACCCAGGTTAGAATTCAGGCCTCCTCACCTACAGCGTTGATCCCTTCGATGTTTTTTTGTCCCTGATTTCTAACTTCAGAAAAAGAAGCAAAAAAAGTAGAAGGATTTGATGAGGTTGAAAAGCCAAGTTATTATGTTAGGCTGGGATCCCTGTCCGCCAAGCTCCGCGCCCGGGCCTACCAGCAGGCTCTTGGCAGGGTCACAGATGCCAGGCAGAAAAGCCAGCAGACCATTGCTCAGCTCCACTCTGCCGTTCACCTGGTGAGTACAGCACGGTCCGTGCCTTGGGAGAAAGCTGTTCTGTCTCCTGAGAGGAGAGGAAACAATCACAAAAACCAAGAATTCTGATCTTATGAGTCACCTAACAGAACGCCATGGGCAGACAGCACACAGACTGCTCATAGAAAAGGAATAAAAATGGCTGAGCAGATAGGGTGAGGTACGCTGGTCTTAGCGCAGGTATGCAGACACCTTGCTTATCCCTTGAGACCAACAAAACTTGATGCTGTTGGTAACCACAGAAAGAAAGCAATACTTGAGTGTTCTGGAGGACTTAAGAGGGGACTGGTTCAAGGGTCTACTCTAGAAAAGTTAGTTATAGGCACACCTGTATCTGGGACAGCCCTAACTAGGAATTTTCCTACAGAGAAACCCTGGGTGTGTGTTTAGGGTTGCAAGAGACTGTGACAGTCACAGCCGAGAGGACTCGTAGGGCCTCAGTGGGCTGTTGTGTGGCTGAGGAAGATTGCCAGGTACAGAATGCAGTGTGCTGTCTGCTGCAGGAAACCATTCTTGGAAGAGGGAGTGGGTGGCTGGCAATGGGAAAGAGGGAGGTTGAAATCCTCCCTTATAATTCGAACTTACTCTTGACAAGTGTACAGATTGTTTTTTACTTGTCTTACCGGTCTAAACCAGAGGTCAATTTTGAGTCAGTGGTTAAATTGGTTATTAGCTACACAGGGGCAGTAAAGAGCTGCTACATAGTGGTTGACTTACACATATTGATAATAAATAACAGTAAAGCAGGGATAGTCCTCATTAAAGACTTACAGAAATCCTTGGGTCTTATTGCATTTTTTTCCTCCTTGCTTTCTTCCCTCCCTTCCTTTGTTTTCTTTCTTTTTTTTGCTTTTGTGGTATTGGGTATTGAACCTAGGGCCTTGCATATGCTAGGCAAGTGCTGTCACTGAGCTGCACCAGCCCTAATTTCTGAGTTGTTTCATAGAGGTGATAACTAGAGAGGCTAATGCGGACGTCCGACTGGTGTGTTCTGTCTTCTAGATGGAATACGCCAGGGAGAATGTGCATAATGCCAACCAGAGAATCCAGGGTGCTCAGGAGAAGCTCTGTCTCTTGTGGGTCGAGTGGAAGAGAAGCACCGGCCACGACGACACCGATGAATCCCACTGTGCTGAGGTGAGGTGACCAGCACGGCCGCGCCCTGCACGTTCTGGAGTTCTCCTCAGACTTTCCGTTGCAGTTTTCCCTCCTCTCAGAATGATTTCCTCAAGCTTGCTTGCGTGGCATCGTGTGTATAAGTTGCTTGTTATGGGGCAGAAGCAGACGGGAGGAAGGCTTTGTCTGACAGGTGCACAGGTGCTGCTGCCCGCATTGCTCCGCACTGAGTGAGGATGAACGGGGGACAGAACTGGTGTTGGGCAGGGCAGGACCCGGTGCTCCCACAGCAGGGTGCTGGCGAGTCCGCCGCCTTGGGGAGAGACGCGCGCAGACCCCAGGGCGTGAGGGAATGCGCTGGATGGGAGGGCAGAAGAGGGACGAGGCGCAGACAGAAGTGGCATGCGCCCGTCAGGGTCCGACAGAGTCCTCTGTGTGCCCCCGCAGCTGGTATGCATTTGCTTTTTTTATTTCAAATGTTATTGTTACATTTTAGATATACATCATTCATATAGGGAATTTGCACGTGCTTTTAAAAATTTAGTATCCACTGTATTCATATCGTGCCATCTTATTGGAGGGTGGAAAATGTAAATTAAACTACTAGCATGGAGTATGCTTTCATTCTGTCTGGGGTCTTCTGCCTGTTGTGTTTCTTCAGGCTTAAGATGTACTTTGGAGGCTGGGGGTTTAGCTCAGCGGTGCCACCGCCTGCCCCGCAAGTACAAGGTTCCGAGGTCGATCCCCTGTACCAAAAAAAAAAAAGTTGAATTTTGGAGAGGCCGGCCTTGCCGCAGAGCCCGTCACGTGGGCAGGGGCTTGTGACTGAGCCCGAGCCTGTGTTGACAGCTGGGAAGTAGGAATCACACTGCGGCCCTGGGCGCCGAGATGAGACCTTTGGTGCGGGGCACCTGTGGCCGTGACTGTGACCGTGAGGAGGGGTCGCACGCGGCCCTGCTAAGCCGCAGGTTTCTCGTTTCTAGCACCTCGAGTCTCAAACTCTCAACATCGCCCTCGGCCTGACTCGGCAGCTGCAGTCCACGTGCCACACCCTCCTGTCCAGCATCCAGGGGCTGCCACGGGGTATCCAGGGCCGGGCCCAGCAGGCGGGGCTGCTGGCGGGTGACATCTGCTCAGCATTGCGCGGCGCCGCCTCCTTCCCCGAAGTGTCTCACAGCCTCCTGGCTGCCAGCAAAGGGCAGCTGCAGAAGGTGAAGGAGTCTCTAGACGAAGTGATGGATTACCTGGTGAACAACACGCCCCTGGACTGGCTGGTCGGTCCCTTTTACCCCGAGCTCCCCGAGGCTCAGCGCCGGGGTACAGAGCCCCAGCATCGAGCGCCCTAGCGCGGTGCAGCCGGCCAGCTGGCCATGGGCTCCGAGGGAACGCACCTGACAGCTAGGACAGCTGGGGCGATGGGACAGGAGCGAGCTGGGAGAAGGGGCTCAGGTGCAGTCCTGTGCAGTGAGCTGGAGTTCTCAAGTTCATCGGGCTGCGAGAAGAGCACATTAGCCAGCGGGCCTGCCAGGACTTGGGCGAGGGACCTCATGACCACTCTGTTGCTGCTTTTCGTGTCTGTTTAAATAAAAATACCTTCCTGTGGGCTCTGCAGACGTGGTTTATCCAACAATGCGTACTTGTCCAACTTGATTTTAGTTTTTAGTCTTTCTAAAGGAACACTGCCTTTGCAACCAATAAAATAGCGAGTAGATCCATTTTCGTTCCGCGTGCTTTGTGTGCTGCTCCCTGCACATGGCAGTTACTGTCACAGCACAACAGGATTTGGTGCGGTGCTACCCTGGAAGGCTGGTGTTAGCAGTGGAATGTCTGGTAACAGCTTTCAAACCAAAGTCATCAGGCCGGGCACCGGCTCACGGCTAGTCACAGCTACCTGGGAGACTGAGGAGGGAGGATTGCTGGAGCCCCAAAATGACAATCAGCCTTGGCAACATCATGAGACCCTCACAGAAAGAAAAGGAAGCTAGAAAAGCTGGGCGTGGTGGTTCACGCCTGTAATCACAGCACTCAGGAGGCTGAGGCAGGAGGATCGCTGTGAGTTTGAGACCAACCTGGGCTACATAAGTTCCAGTTCAGTCTCAACTACATAGTGAGACCCTGTCTCAAAAAAACAAAACAAAACAAAACAAAAAAAAGGAAGCTGGGTGTGGTGGCACATGCTTGTCATCCCAGCACTCCAGGAGGTTGAGGCACAAGATTGAACCGAGCGGCAACTAAACCACTTCAACCCTGCCTCTAAATATAAAGAAACCCTAAGAAGAGCAGGGATGTAGCTCAGTGTGAATGCCTTGGTTCAGCCCTGGAAAGGATATGAATGAGCACATTACAGTTTAACTACATCGGTGATTGTTCCTTCCATTTGCCAATTTATTGGCTCCAAGAGTGGATTTTTTAGCCAGTGAAAAGAGCTCCTTATGGCCGATTGCCTTGCAGAAAAGGAAGCAGCGAGTGGGTAACTGTATCAGCTTCAGAGAGACAGTAGGTGTTTCTTGCCCCTGGGCCTGTAATCCCAGCCCTGGAGGTGTAGGCAGGTGCATGGCTGGAGTTCCAGGCCGGCCTAGGGAATCTGTCTCCAAAACCGCAAAACAAAACAGGGCCAGGGATTTAGCTCAGTGGTGCCACCACCTGCCTTGCAAGCGCAATGTCCCGAGTTTGATCTCCGGTACAAAAAACCCTACCACGGACGAAAAAGTGTCAGCCACAGATTGCTCGTTGTGCATTTTCAGCTGGCTTGAACTTGCTGTGTTCCGACTTGGGGAGGAAGTAATTGCCCAGAGGTCTCGGTGGTGCAGCACACTGGCCCGGAGAGCACATCACAGAGCAGGCAGTGCTGGAGCAGGCGTTCGTGCTACTCACAGTGTCCTGCAATTTGCCGCGCTCCAGCATGTGTGAATATATTGACCTATTCAAGTAGAAAATTAAAATGTGTGGAGAAAAATATAGTGTTTTTACAATTATTCATTTATTAAGTTAATGCAGTAAACTACAATGTTACTTAAAGTAGAAACTTTAAATGACCTATGGAGAAAAATGCAGGTGACTTTTGCCTAGACTTATAAATTACGTGAACTATAGAGTGTAATCACACCGTGAAATTTCTGTACCATCTCACAGCTAGAAAAATATGTCTCCAGGACCCGGAAGCCGAGTGCGAGCACTGGCTCCTCCGGGTGGGACTGTGGCTCAGGCTTCCAGGGTGAGACGTGTGCAAACCACTGGACGAGTGTAAGCAGCCACACCGGAGATGCACACGGTAAACCTTAGCTTAATGTCAAGTCTGGTTCAGAAGAGCCAGAAATTATTGTGTGATTCATTATGGTGTAAGGAAACACTGATAATCATCTTAGTGGTACCATTTTAAAAAATTATAAAACATGACAAATGTTGCCAAGAGTGCATTCAGTAGAAAATGAGACAACATTTTAAGAACATATAATGCAGACATAACAGTCATAATTGGATTTGCTGTGTTAAAATGCAGTAAGCTGAAACATAATTTTCCTTTTGGCTAACGGTGTGCGGCAGGGTCAGGCTGTACCACTCTCCTGTGCAATGCAGCCACATGCAGAGCTGAGCAGAACTGGCTGCCCTTCAGTCAGACTGAAGCCCTCCCCACCTTTTTGAGATAGGAAATCGCTGTGTGGTTCAGGCTGGCCCACAACTCATGCTGATCCTCCTGCCTCGGCCTCCTGAGCATAGGGTTACTTACAGCATGTGACCACTATCGCTGGCTAGGCACCTACACTTTTAAAACAAAACATCCCTGTTGCTGCTAATGCAGGTGATCCTTTGACCACAGTTTGATAAGTAAAGAGAATATGAAAAAAATTGATTTTTAACCTGAAACTAAAAGGGGTGAGGGAAGGAAGGAAAAGAAAGTAGGGATGGAGTGGTCTGTAGCCCTCTTTCTAAACAAGATCCTTAGTGTAGGTTCCATAAAATGCCTTAGTTTAAGATGACCTTGGCCAACTGTGATGTAGTCCCAAATACTGTGGAGGCTGAGGCAGGAGGATCACAAGAGCAAGGCCAACCCGGGCAATTTAGCAAGATCCTATTTCAAAACTTGGAAGAAGAAAAGGGTTGGAGATACAGCTTCGTGGTAAAGAGCCGGCCTTACGTGCAAGGCTCTGGCTCTGTGCGAACTGCAGAACGTTACCGAGTGGATCAAGTCTGTGGGGACGGACACTGACCGAGCGGATGCTGTGAGACT
Source organism: Fukomys damarensis (assembly GCF_012274545.1). NCBI lineage: Eukaryota > Metazoa > Chordata > Mammalia > Rodentia > Bathyergidae > Fukomys > Fukomys damarensis. Next base: position 1,828,491 of record NW_022900943.1, read on the forward strand.
GACGACCAGAATCCCTGAACTCTGCGGCCCAGGCTGAGAGCTCTGCTGGAGAAGAGCAAGCCTGCGGTAGGGGTGGTGCGCCGCGCTGCCGAACACAGCTAACGGGCAAGCACGCAGTCCAGCTGCACCCACGTCGGTGAAAGGTTCTGTTAAAACCCAGCTCTCCGCCCGTGATCCCAGCACTCTGGAGGCGGAGGCAGGAGCGTGGCCACAGGGCGAGGCCCACCTGAGCTGCATGGTGAGACTGCCTTAAACAAAATACAACCACCAAAGAGTCCTGGCTCAACAAACAGTCTTCACGTATTTGGTGTTATAGCTGAGCATTGCCTCTTGCCTGATCCTATTGTAGCCTTATTCATTTGAGTTACATTTATATAGCACACTGAACATTTACGTTTTTATATCGTCATTTATACTCTAAAAATGAACGCAGTTTTCTGACCCTGTGTAGTGTTTATTCACGCTGCACATGGACTCATTTTGTCAGCAAGCTAAGCCATCTCAGATGGTGTCTGTCTGTCCAGTAGCCCCTCCTACCAGAGCCTAGGGCCACCACGTACCCATGATTTTGAGTGAGAAGAAACACACTGTAGCCAACTTCGGGCGCACACACCTGTAATTCCAGTACTCTGGAGGCTGAAGCAGGAAGATTGCAAATTCATTCCCCGCCTGGGCAACTTAGGGACTTAGACACTGTCTCAAGATTTCAAAAGTCTGGGAATGCATCTTAGTTCCAAGGCTTTGGGTTGGATGTCCAGTACCACCACCACCTCCGGAACAAAACCAAAGAGAACAAAACTCAGCAAAAAGGAAAACCACCCCCTGCATCGCCACAAGTTTGGCGCCCTCGTCTGGAATCCGATGTCATAGCTGGACCTGTGAAGTCCGTGCGCCCGGTCCCCCGGGACACGGGCGAGGCCCCTGGTTTTCCCGAGAGGGCTGCAGTCGGCCTTCTGGCCTTGCAGGGAGGGCCCTGACGGGTGCCGTCTGCGGGGTCGGCCGCACAGTCCCGCTTCAGTGGCCTCGATACGGCGATGTATTCTATAAACCTGTCCAGCGGGCTTCTTGTGCCCCATTTCTAAAAGCCCTGTGGGGTTGGTGAGGCGAGAGCCCAGAGTGTAGACGGAAACCCGACCGCCGCGCTCCTCCGGCCGCCGGCAGGACGCCCGAGGTCGCCCCGGAGAC
>NW_022900943.1:1829848-1835989 GCF_012274545.1 Fukomys damarensis
GGACTGCGCCTCTCCGAGGTGCTTTGGGGGCCACCACTGTGGGGGCGGAGCCTGACGGTCCACGCGGATCTGCGGCGCGCTCGGGAGGGGTGCGCGTGCGCGTGCGCGTGCGCACTCAGGAACGGAAGGTCCGCGTCCCCTTTGTCCCTCAGCTGCAGCTCAGGCTAGAGAAGGGGGAGGGAAGCCGACAGGGCTGAGTGCTGAGGCGGGAACACCGTCCTCCCCTGGCGGAGCGCTGTTTCCATCCCAGCGTTCCAGCTCAGGGAGGGGATAAAGCACAGCTCCACTCCTTGAGGGCCCAGAAGAATCCCTCTGCTTGTATTCTCTGTTATAGCTTCGCATTGTTTTGTATGGAGTGCAGAGTGGTAATAGGTTAGATTTAACAAGATAGTAAAATAGATTAACAAAATAGATATTAAGAACAAACAAGCCAGTCGTGGTGGCGCACACCTGTGATCCCAGCACATAGGCAGGTGGGTGAGGCAGGAGGATCGCCACGAGTTCAAGGCCGGCCTGGGCTACGCAGTGAATTCGAGGCCAGACTGAATGAACTACGTAGTAAGACCCTATCTCAAAAAAAAAAAAAAAACAAGACAAACCAAAAACAAGTAGTTTATTGGATGTTGAAATATACAACATGTAAAAACATACATGTAATAGAAATAGTTTATTTTTGGTGGTACTGGAGAGTGAACCCAGGACCTTGGCACTAAGCTATATTTCCAGCACTTTATTTAAAAAAATTCTATTCGTGATACCTAAAGAAAATTGTAAATGAAACACAGGATAGGCTCTGTGGAGACACAGACTCAGAGTGCACTCGGGGTGGCAGAGAGTAGGGAGCTGGGGTTCCCTTGGCGCTTGCGCAGGGTCCTCCTGCTTGGAGCCTCCGGTGCGGAAGGGGCTGACTCAGGCACTGGCCAGGCTGGCGTTCAGCGGGCTTCTGATGTAGGGAGGATGTGGGCACCGCGGAGCTTGAGGCAGGTCCCTTTCCTCCCGTCCTCTCCTCCTCCTCATCCCTACCCTCATTCCTTTCCTATTTTTTATTTTGATACGTGGTCTCACTAAGGTATTAAATTGGGCAGTCTGGACTCCCAACGTGTGATCCTCCTGCCTCAGTCTCCCAGAGTGCTGAGACTACAGATGTGCCACAAGGGTTTTGGGGAAAGGTACAGTGAGAACCATAAGCAGCCAGATAAGGGGCTGAGGAACAAACCAAAACTATTCCGGTCTTTTGGTTTGTTTGTTTTGAGACAGGGTCTTGCTATAGAGTCAAGGATGGTCTCAGGCTCATGATGTAGCCCAAGTTTGTTGTGTTTTTTAAAACCATTTTGTTGTGGTGCTGTGTGGATCTGATATTATGAATAATGTCAAATTTACCATTTTATTTTTGATTTTTTTGAGTCAGGGTCTCACTGGTTAGCTCAGATTGGCTTTGAACTTGCTATGTAGGCCAGGCTGCCTTGAACTCATGATGCTCTTGCTTCAGCCTCCTGAGTACCAAACTTATCATTTTGGCTATTTTTATTTTTTAGTTTGTTGTTTTGTTTTTTTGTACCAGGGATTGAACTCAGGCGATGTGCCACTGAGCTATATCCCCGGCTCCCATTTTGGTTTTTTGAGACACAATTTTGCTATGTGGCTCAGGCTGGCCTTGAACTCACTGTGTAGCCCAGGCTGGCCTCCAGCTCATGGCGATCCTCCTGCCTCAGCCTCCTGAGTGCTGGGATCACAGGCCTGTGCCACCACCCGTGGCATTGTAAGTGTACACTTCAGTGGCATTAGGTATATCCACAGTGCGGCCCCACTATGATCGTGACCCGTTTACAGGGCTTTGTGTCACCCCAGCGTACGCTCTGCACCCATTTACTCTGCAGACGTACACACTGACTCTGGTCTGCTCCTCCCTTCTGCTTATGAGCACACGCACGTGGAACAAGCGTTTACATCACTGTAAGGTTGGTGCGTGTGTATTACTCACGGTATCTTCTTACTCCCCTTCTCCTCCCACCTCCTGTTTCCTGCGGGTTTTTGTTGTCCTTGGTTATTTTGACCCTGTTAGGCAATCAGCTACCGTCAAGACTGCAGTCCTTAGTAGTCTATGGTGCCTTTGTAATTTTCTTTTTTCTTCTTGATGTGGGGCATCGTGGGGCCTTGCTCGTGCTAAGCGAGTGAGTGCCGAGTAACCCGCTGTTGGGCCCCCTGTGGGCTGCCTCGCTCACTCCTCACCGTTCACTTGCTGAGTTCCCCGACATTTCCCAAGGGGGCGTATGTTTTTAAAAGCCACAGTTACGTAAAGTGAAATATTGCCATTGTTATTATGGAGTATTATTGGTTTGAGCAATCAACCAATAGATAGCCACAGATGTTTTAAATTTTCCTTTTCTTTCTTTCTTTAAGCACTGAATAGATTCTGCCACTAGTTAGTTACTAAGTTTCTTGTAAAGAACAATTTTGCACTCATGCAGCAGAGGCGGGAAGATCAAGAGTTCAAGGCTAGCCTGGGCTACAGAGCAAGATCCTGTCTCAAAAGAGCGGGGAGAGGGAGGAAGAAGATATGCCGGGGATTTAGCTCAGTGGTGCCACCTCCTGCTTTGCAGGTGCAAGGTCCCGAGTTCCATCCTGGGTACTGAAAAACAAACAAAAACCGAAGAGAGAGAGACAGAAATAGGGAGAGACAGTGGAGCAGAGAGAGACACACACAGATGTTTCATTAGTGCTTTCACAATGTGTGGATCGCAGGAATAAGACGAACACCTTTTCCGGTTAAGCACGGCTCGGACACAGCACTTTACTCAGCTGGGTGTGCAGCAGCCTCTAAGGGCACGTGTGAGCCTGGTGCACCTCGCTTAGCAGGCACGTGACTTCACTCATGGCTGGAGACTGATGAGGTTCCAGATCTTTTTTTGTTTTGTTCTGTTTTTTGGTTTTTTGAGACAGGGTCTCACTATATAGTTGAGACAGACCTGGAACTCACTATGTAGCCCAGGCTGGTCTCGAACTCACAGCAGCCTTCCTGCCTCAGCCTCCCAAATGCTGGGATTACAGGCATGCACCACCGTGTCCTGCAGGTTCCAGATCTTCAACCTTCCGAGGAAGAGGAGGAGGACAAAGCAAATCACTCACGGGCCCGTGACCTGCCTTCTTCTCAGGGCAGACCCCCGAATAACTAACACACAGGAAGATGCTCCTTTGTGTCTGAATAGGAAATCTGTAACACACTGAGCTTCACGTTTGCTCGTGTGTTTACTCCTGTGGCTTTTGGGATGTTAATCTATGTTTGGCTTCTTGATTGTAAGTGTAACAAACCTGATTGATCTAAGCTTCTGTAAGACAACTTCTGTGTAATTCTTCAAAGTTTAATTATTGTGGCTGGACATAGTGGCACACACCTGTAATTCCAGTACTCGGGAGGCAGAGGCAGGATGATCCCTATGACTTGGAAGCCTGCCTGGGCTACATAGTGAGTTCAAGCTACTTTTAACTACATAGTGAGACCATGTCTCAAAAAAAAAAAAAAGTTAAATTGCTGAAATGCCTGTAATTAAAACTGAACATATTACCTTGAGTCAGAGTAGGGTTCTGGCTTGTTTTTATTAGATTTTTCTTGCCCTCTAAGATTTCAATCCTGCTTCTTTTTTTGGTACTAGGTATCAATCTCGGGTCCTTGCACTTGTAGGCAGGCAGAGGAACGACTAAGCTAAATCCCCAGCCTATCCTGCTTCTTTTAATAATAACATACTCATGTCTTTGGGGATCTCATTGGGTCTGCTGGTCAAGAGTTTTTGCTTTCGCTAGGTGTAGTGGCCTATGCCTTTGATCTCAGCCTTCTGGGAAGCTGAGACAGGAAGATCACAAGTTCGAGCCCAGTCTGGGCAACTTAGTGAGGCCCTATTTCAAAATTTGTAAAAGAAACGTTTTTTTGAGACAGGGTTTCACTGTGCAATTAAGGCTGTCCTTGAACTCACTATGCAGCCCAGGCTGGCCTCCAACTTGCAGTGACTCTCCTGCTTCAGCCTCCGGAGTGCTAGGATTACAGGTATACACCTTCAAACCCAGCTCAAAATAAAACATTTTTGAAAAAGCTTGGGGATATAGCTCAGTAAAAAGGTCCTGGGTTCAATTCCCAGTAAGGGTGGGAGTAGTTTGCTTTCCCTTAGCCTGTGAAGAAGGGGGCATGTGAGTGAACAAAAAGGGGTCCACTGGGGGAGCAGAGCATAATGGGTAAAGGCTCAGACTGTAGGGTATAAATTTTTTTGTCTTTTGAGACAGGGTCTCATTATGCAGTTCAGGCTAACCTTGAACTCACTATATAGTCCAGGACTCACAGCAATCCTGCTTCAGCCTCTCAAGTGCTGAGATTAAAGGTATGTGCCACCATGCGCGGCTGTTGGTTATAATCTTGCTCTGCCACTTACAATAGTGACCTTGATGAGATTTAATATCTCACTGTCTCAATTTTCTCATCTAGAAAATGAGAATGGTACTACTAGGTTTGTTAAAAAGATTACATAATTAATGTTTGTGAATGCTTAGAGCAGTACCTGGCCTAAAACAACACTATGTAAGTCTAAATTATAGGTAAATTGCAGAAACACTGGCCAACTCATTAGCTATGAATATCCTTAGTGCTTAGGTTGAAGTCACAAACCACTCCCCTGGCCCTGGTAAAAGAATCCAGAGTTTCCTGAAGAAATGGCTGATTCCAAGTTTGAGAAAGGAAATTACAAAATGAGCTTGAACTTCTTGAGCCAATTTGAAGAGATTCACATTGGCTGAATATGGAACAATATAATATGGATAAAACATACAACAGCGTGAACTCCACAGTACATTTAAATCCATGAGTTTACTGTGAGTGACACACAGATGGGCGTGGGGCGGGGAGATGGGGATTGATCTGAGGGTAGGTTCAGGGGCAGGCCTAAGGTCGCATTTGAGTCATTAATTTTGAATGGGAACAGGCATCATAATTGTGTTTTATCTGCTAAAGTACAGATGTGGAATAGGTAGAGAAGTGGGTTTAATAAGGGCTGGATTTTGCTAACAAATGTGGCTAAGAGAAAGGGACTAGGGAGCTGTGATGTGTTCAAGTTAATGGTTATAACGATATAAAGGCAGCAAGCAACATTGCAGAAAGAAAAGGATAAGCGATTCTGGTGGTTCGAGGACCGTTACAGTAAGATTTAGCGGGACTGAGCCAGAAAACTAGGAGGAGGTTGTAATGGAGATGATGAAGGTGTGGTAAATGTTGGAGAGGTTTGGGGTTATGTACCACGAGGAGGTCAATTAGCTGAGCAGTCAGGGTATTGAAAAGTTGATCTACGCGGACATGATAGGACAAACCCCCCCCCCCCAGGCACAATGATGTGGAGACAAGAATGAATTTCTGTATGTCCTCAAAATGAGGTTCAGCCCTGGGGATCATACAGATGACCTCGAAAAAGAAGAGTTACTCATGCTGGTGGTTTCAGAGACGCATCGCGGGGAGGCAGTAACTACCAGAGATGGCAGTGTGGGTGAGATACCCATCCCATGTCCAGGCCCTGTCACACACCAGGTGTGTGAGAAAAGAGCCACCCACTGAGAGCGCTGCAGGGAGGCTCCGCGCTCACCAGCCAGCCAGGGAAAAAGGAGAGGAACACAGCGCCTTCTTCAGTATAGATTCCGCTAATGACAGAACCGAGCTTCAGAGGTCAACTGACTTGTTGAGGGTCATACAACATGACTTTCTCACTACACCGAGCCACAGTACTCCAAGATTTAATTTAACCATCATATACAGAATGAGGAAATATAACTCCCAACCTCGAGCGCGGAGAACTGAGAGCTGGCCGCGCATTGCACTCTGGGTCTTGTAGTTTCTCGAAGGGCATGACGGGAAGGGCGAGGGAGGCCGCCTTGCCTGGCGGGAGCCGTAGTCTTCCGGGGAAGGCCTTCCTCCCAGAAGCGGGGCGGCGCCTGCGCGATCGGCCCTTCCTGAAGCGCGGGAGTCTTGTTTTGTGGCGGCTTGGCCTAGGCAGGTCTCCTCGCACAGTTGTTAGAGGCTCCATTTCCTGGCGGCCTTTCGGCCGTCTGACGCGAGATGGCTCCAGGCGAGGAGACCGCAGGCGGTGAGGGAGCGCGCGCCGCGACCTAGGG
>NW_022900943.1:1836174-1840414 GCF_012274545.1 Fukomys damarensis
GGAGTGTAAGCGGCCGGGCGGGGCGGGGAAGGCCGGGGGAGGGTAGGACGAAGCCTTCAGGCGGGACGGGGCCTTGACGCTTCTTTGTTGTGTGACTTTTACTTTTGAATAAAGACACCAAAGCGTGCACATTCAGCGAAAAGCTAGAGAAGGGTATTAAGACGAAAAGCAAAAGCTTCTTCCCTTTTGCCACTTTTGGAATGGTTATGACCAGAAAACTAAATATTTTGTTTAGATCTCTTCAGCTTCAGACAGTATCTATCTGTTATCTTCCCCATTAAAGGCCAAGAAGGGTTGGGGCCACACTGTCCATCTCTTATTTTCCCCAACCTATTTCAATTTTGTAATGTATAATTTCACTTCCAAGAGACTGTTTTAATAATGAGTATAGACTTTTCCACTCTTTGGTGCAAGGAGTTTGGTGTTGCGTCTTGCTTAAGTGTGTTCTCATTTTCTTTCTTTCTTTTTAGTTCCTGGGTTGATGCTTGTAAATTATTTATGGCAAGCATCTCTATTGCTGGTATTTCCCTTAGGAAATGACTACTTCTTAGAGATGTCTTCCAGGTGTAGCTGGCTTTTGGGTTTTGAGTCTGTTTCAAGATCCTGCCTCTTCAATTTATTGGGGATGAGAAGTTGCTGCCTATTTGGCCTAACCCCTGGTTCTTTGGCACTGGCTTATATATATATATGGTACAGTAGGAAGAACAACCAATTAGAGTAACTATGTCACCTTGCCTAAAGTAGTACAATCAGCAACTATGACAAGCATCAAATACTGCCTAGAAAATGACAAACTGTGATAACTATTAATTTGCCACCTTTAACTATGAACTAGATTTGTGGTTATATAAAAATATAAAACAAACCAGAAAATTGTATACAGCAAATATGCCCTCAGTATGATTTTTACCCTTGGGAGAATAATAGAGAAATAGAGGAAGAGATTAGAAGCAAGGCTGGAGAACAAAGGAAGATTATGCAGACTTTGGGAAACTAATGAAAAAGACAGGGAAAGAGAAGGAAAAAATAAAAACAAGAACAGAATAACAAAAACTAGAAACTTCTCACTTATATAAAAACAATGAAGAAAAAACAAAACAAATTAAGGACAAAAAAGAGAAGAGGAAAGAAAAAGTCCACTTCAAGGCTTGTCTCTGCCGTCACTGGTGGACAAAGTGGGCAGACAGAATCCAGCTCCATGTTAGTCCTAACAAACCAGGCACAGAATTTTTTGGGGTGGTGGATAATCCTAGCCAGCCTGCATCTTTAGTTCTGAAGCTCAGGCTGGTTTCTGGCTATGAGACTGGAACACATTTTGTTCAGCCTGCAGCTCCCCTTGTGCCTCCTGCTGGCTTGATTGGCTCTTTGATCTCCTGCCAACTTGAATTTGGTCCTGCCTCACCTTGATGGAGCTGGCCTGCAGCTTCTCTGAGTTCTGACCTCAGTTGTTCCCTCTCCAAGATGGCTACTAGCTAATTGCCCCCTCCTTTGGGACATTTCAATCTGAGTAACTCACCAGCCACTGCAGTCCAGTGTCCACTACTCTGTTCCACTGATGCCTTTCTTGCTGCAAATTACAAATGTCACAGTGAGCAGAGTACTATGAGCAAATAATGGGTTTGAGAGGTGGTAAAGAAGTAGGATGGATGAAATTTTTTGTATTTCCTGAGGAACTAGAAACATTCTAAGGAATAGTAAAGCTAAATTAAAGATTCCCTTGACAGCTGGGCATCTAGCTCAGTGGTTCTTCCACCTGCCTCACAAGAGCAAGGTTGAGTTTGATTCCCATACCACCAAAAAAAAAAAAAAAAATCCCTTGATTTGATTCCGTGCAAATAATATTGCCTTTCATATTAACTTTTGTTAGGGAATTGATCATGTTAAAGTATGCTGTGACGCCACCTCACAGGCTGCATTCTCCTGGTACATCTTGGCTCCTAAAATAACCTCATGCCCTTATCTCTGGTTTCCCTCCCCGCCAAGGCCACAGTGGTCCAGGAAAGTTGAAACCTGTGTCTGCAGGACTGGGCCCATAAAAGCAACCTGGCCTGTGATAGGTTAAAAGTAGCTCACTCCTCATAAATAAGCAATAGCCCACCCCAAAACTGATAAAAGGACCTTCCTTTCTTTGTTCTCTCTCTCCTTCTGCTTCTTCTTCCTCCTCTCTCGCTCTCTCGCTCTCTGCCCTCCGCCTCCTGCTCACCTCCCTACAATAAAGATCTCCTGCCGGACCTCTCGGTGCGTGGGTGGCATGATTGGGTAAGGGGCACCCAAAGGGGGCTCGAGACCCCTTTCAACTTTTTTTGGGGGTGGGTGCTGGGGATGAAACACGGGACTCATGCATACTATGCAAGAGCTGTATCATTGAGTTATTGCTAGTTGATTCTTATGTGACATTTCCTATTTAGTGGATCTTTTTATATCATGTTTTTTAAGACTTTGTCTTGACTAATTAGGGAAATCCGAACTAATGAGTTTGCTCTTACTATGTCATAGGGGTGGTTCTGGTAATAAAATGTAGCGCTAATGAGCTTAGATTTTAAGATCTGGTGACATTTCAAATCAGTGCTTTTCCGTTTCTTACCTATGAGATTTTGAGCAGATTTTCTAAGTTAAGTTTTCTTACCTGTATGGTGAAAAAAATCAAGCGTTCTAGTGTCATTAAGATTAAATAAAATAGAAGGCCGGGGAATGTGGCTCAGTTGCACTGTGCTGGCCTGGCAGCAAGTGCAAGGTCCTGAGTTTGACCCTCAGTGCAGCAAAAACAAAAAAAGTAGAAACATGTTAAAGCAAATGGTACTTAATCTTGTATGATAGTAAGGAAGATTAAATGCCTATAAAACACCAAAATAATGTCTAGCAAATAGGAAACTTGATAAATGGTAGTTATTTTTATTATGTGGTCATTGTTGGTTGATGTTATTGGCTTCATCATATCCTAGCAGTGATGGCAAACCTTTTGAGCTTTCAGTGATGACAGCTTGCTGTGGCATGTGTGCTGTTTGTCACCACTGTTAGAATATGTTCTCTCTTTGCAGAGTATTTTCACTGCAATAAAGCAAATATTTTCTTCTGTTAGATCTGTATTTTCAGAATTAGATAATAAAAGCTCATGTTCTTAATAGATTATAAAATACATACAAATGTGAAAAATTAATTTGCCTTGAACTATTAAGTGAATGAAAAATACTAATTTGTGTCAAACTCTTATACAGCTTTTGATGTTCAGTTTTATTAATCTCTTTTTTTCTCTTCCTTTTTAATTTTAAATCACTAGGAACATGTTTGACAAGCTGAACCGTGATGCCTTTCAAATAGTTGCTTATTTTTTGTTTCAAACGCTAGACCAGTCACTCACCAAAGAAGTTTTCAAGTAAGGAAAAATTAGTTCACTTTTTTGCCTTAATTATTTTCATAATTTAAATTGGACTGTTCTTTGATGTGAGCCAGACTTCACCTTTGGCGTTCAACTCTTGTTTTGAAAGGATGCCACAAAATTCACGTTTGAAGTTTAGTGTTTCTGGGTGGGCTTTGTTACTTATTTTTTGGTACTTCAAATCACTGTATATTTCATAGTCAATACAGATTTTGTTCCATAAAACTAGTTCTTAACATTTTTTATGGTCTTAGGCAAAACCACGAAGTGATAGTGTTTATATATGCAATTTAGCCCTTTTTTATGTTGTACCATGACCTACTTCACTTCCCTTTTTTTTTTTTTCTTCTTTTTATTGAGGTTATTGGTACAATCTAGGTATACAATACAATTGCATTCATCATTGGGATTCTGTACCTTTACATAATAGGTCTTGATTCTCATTTTTCCCCTTGTCCCTGCCCTCCCTTCACCCCCCCCTCCCCTCCCGATTTACAAACACTTTATTTCCATTTTTTCAGTTTCTCATATTTTTTTCCTCTCCCTTATTACCTTTCCCCCACCCTTCCCACTTTCCTTACACCTTTAGCCCTTTATTTCCTATTTCACATTATTAATTGTCTCATTAGGATCCTGTGTACTATTATAGTTTTTCACACCAAAGAAACTGTTCGGTATTTCAGTTAAAGAAATCTCTGTATGAACATTAAAAATAGGGAATCCTAAAATAAAACTAAAAAGGAAAGTAAAAGAGAAAAGGCAATGATGTAACATCAAAATAATCCTTAATTCTGGAGATGAAAATGGTCCCTGAACATATTTAAATTGCTTCTCGCTCTTATAGTCTTATCTTATTCTTTTTTC
>NW_022900943.1:1840430-1840951 GCF_012274545.1 Fukomys damarensis
TTCTGGAGATAAATTGTCCCTGAACATATTTAAATTGCTTCTCGCTCTTATAGTCTTATCTTATTCTTTTTTCATTATTTAGAGAATACTTTCTTAGTTTCTGTAATTCACTTCCCTTTTTTTGAGACAGAGTTTCAGTGTGTAGCTCAGGTTGACCTCACTGTGTAGCCTATACTGCCTGTGAATACATAGTGATCCTCCTGCTTCAGCCTCCAGGAGTCCTGGGATTACAGGCATGTGCCACCACACCCGGCTATAAATCTTTATTATCTATTCAGAGATATATATTAAAGTGTCAGCTGCTGTAGGCAAAAATCATTCCTGTTAAATATAGCCTATTGTGTAGTCAGTGAATATTAAAAAGTTCAGTTCTTTATATATCCTTGATAATAGTCCTTTGTCTGAGGTACAGCTGGTAAAAATTTTTTCCCACATTGTAGATTGTCTCTTAGTTCTGCTAATGGTTTCTTTTGAAGTACAGAAGCTTTTTAGTAAGATGAGATCCCAGTTGTTGATTCTTT
>NW_022900943.1:1842636-1850995 GCF_012274545.1 Fukomys damarensis
CATGTAAAGGTACATGATCCCAACAATGAATGTAACTGTACTGTATCCCTAAATGTACCAAAAAACTCAATTAAAAAAAAAAAAAAGTTCAGGAAGATAAAAATGTGAACCCTCATTAGTCTTTGTTCTAAGGTATTTTGAGTATGATTTTGGATTTCTTCTGTCTCAAAAAGTGTTGAAATTGTTTTGATACTTTTATTGTGCCAACAGACTTTATATAGAAAAGCAACAAATCTATTAATTCTTGATAATTTATTCTTTTTTTTTTTTGGTACCGGGGATTGAACTCGGGTCCTTGCACTTGCAAGGCAGGCCACCGAACTGCTGAGCTAATTCCCCGGCCGATAATTTATTCTTGATGTTTTGTTTTCATTTAAAGTTATAGGTGCCCAGGACAGCACGTGTATTTGAAACAGTTTTTGAAATCCCTAATGTTAAAATACAGGACTTCTTCTGTCTAAATAAAAATAGACTTTCTGATATTTTCTACTGGTAAAATGGCTGTGATGTTGCACCTCTGAAGTCTCAGCATAAAGGAAGACCCTAAGTTCAAGGTCAGCCTAGACTACATACTGAGACCTTGTCTCAAGGAAAAAAAAAAAAGGCCCCCTTTCAAATGTCACATTATGGCTCATTTTAAGTATTTTAGAAAATATGAAGAATTTAAAGAAGGAAGTAAAAATCATTCCTCAACACTCCAACCTGAGAATATTGCTGTTGATATTCTAGCCTTTTAGTATTTTTTTCCTGTGTATATTTCTTCTGAGAATATGAAACACATTATAGAAATGTAAAAAGAATATTTTAAACAAATAATTATGCCTCAAAAATGTGTATGAGCCGGGTGTGGTGGTGCAGGCCTGTAATCCCAGCACTTGGGAGGCTGAGGCAGGAGGATCGCTGTGAATTTGAGACCAGCCTGGGCTGCATAGTGAGTTCCTGTTCAGTCTCAACTACATAATGAGACCCTGTCTCAAAAAACCAAACCAGACCAGACCAAACCAAACTAAACAAAACAAAACAAAGCCAAAAATGTGGATGAAACCTTGTTAGGATTTGAAGTCTAGTCTTTTTTTTTTGCTACTGGGGATCGAACTCGGGACCTTATGCTTGCAAGCCAGGTGGTGGAACCACTAAGCTAAATCCCTGGCCCCAAGTCTAGTATTTTTGACTAGAGCTGAAGCAGAACTTTTCCTTTTCATGTTTTTAGTCACAAACACCCATAGACCATGATAATAGATTTTCTGTAAGAGCCGTACTATCATGTGCTCTTTCTGTGCTTATCATGTATATTCATTTGTACTTTTCTCCTACAAAATTCTTTTTTTTTTTTTTTTTTTCCAGGCTTACTGTATGCCATCTCTATGTGTTTGTCTGGTGATCCATTGAAAGTTTTCTTTATTTAGTTTTCATAATTTCAATAGCTGTTTCTTTTCCCATTGAGTTTATATACTCTAGTTAATTTGCACTAAACTGGACTCAGCTGTACAGATACATATAAAGACCCAGTTTTTCAGATTTGATGTCTTCAGCTGTAGTGTTAGAATGCTAACTTTAATTCACTGTGCTTTTACTATTTCTGGTATAGGAAATAAACTTCATGTTCTTTTTAATTTTGCTGAGTTGGAATGTTTTGGTCCATCTAATGCTTTTATTTTTGTTTTTAAGGTTTTGCTGGCCTCCATTGGACCAAAAAAGGGACACTGAATTCCGGAAACACTGCTGTGAATGGTTAAAAAAGATTTCTGTAGGTATTCTGTGTTTGAAAGATGCAGACTTTAAGAAGTTAAAAACTGGGCTGGGGATTTAGCTCAGTGGTGCCACTGCGGGCCTGGCAGGCACAAGGTCCTGAGTTCAATCCCCGGTACCAAAAGAAAAAAAAAGGTTAAAAACTACATTTATTTTTAAAAGTAAAGTCTTTTAATGCTTTTATGCTAACAATATGCAAGGAAAAAGTAATTACTGTAACATTTTTTTAGTGGTTTTGGTATGTGATTCTGTGTTTCTAAGAAACTAGTTTTGCTGTCTGTGTGCATGGGACATAGTTTCAGTTTTTGTTTAAAGAATACCTTTTTAAAAAATAAATACTAGGATTGGGATTGAACTCAAGGGTGCTTCATCGCAAAGCTACATTTCCGACTCTTTTAATTTTTTGAGACCGAGTCTTGCTAAATTGCCTAGGATTGGCTCGAATTTATAATCTTGCATCTGCCTCTTGCATAGCTGAGATTACAGGCATGACCACCGTGCCTGGCTAAAGAATACTTTTTGATCATAGACTATTTCAGCTTGCTTCCCTCAGCAGTATCAGTAGTTGTGGCTTTATTATTATGATTATCTATTTTGACTGATTTCACTTAAAATTTAGTTTAGTTCTTTTTTTTGGTGGTATTGGGGATTGAACTTGGGTACTTGCGCTTGCAAGGCAGGAGGTGGAACCACGGAGCTAAATCCCCGGCCCTCATTTAAAATTTAGAAAAACCAAACAATTCATCTCTGGTTCATCGCTTCTCGGCCTTTTGGCTAAGATCAAGTGTAGCATGGTTCAAACAGATATGTGTGTGTGTGTGTGTGTGTGTGTGTGTGTGTGTGTGTGTGTGTTCATTTTTTTTATTTTTAATTTTTTTTTAAACATTCCTGCCAGCTTGAACCACTGATGGTACATGTGTGACTGTCCGATTGGGTGACTTGAGCCACACATGGTACACACGTCTGTCCCTTTGGGTGCCATGGGACAATCATGCTTGTATAGCCTCATCGTGAACATGTTAAATAGTACTGAGGATTGAATCCAGGGAGAGCTGAACTACATCTCCACCATTTTATTTTATTTTGTTTTGCGGTCTTGTTAAGTTGCTCAAGTGAAACTTAAACTTGTGATGCTCCTCTCAACCTCAGTAGCTGGGATTGCTGGCATTTGCCTCCATGGCCAGCCAGATGAAATAATTTTGATCGGTCACTTTATGCTTGAATAGTCTGATGTGAGGAGGGAGCAGACTGGGAGTGGTGGCTGGCCGAGGCTATGCCCGCTCTTGCCTTTCCACCCTGCAGTGGAATCAAACATATCCGAGCCATTGTGCCATGAGGAGGGTATGCTGATGGTCATGTGGTTGCTGCCCTGCAGTGAGGTGCTACTGCTCGATTGCTACAGCTTGTGAAAAGGGCGTGATGCAGTGTAAGCGTGAGAATTGCTGCTGGTAAGGTTTCCACATCACCGTATCTCTTTCTCCTTAGGCTGAATGTGGAGGTAGCTTTCCTCAAGTTGTTGGCTCGCTGTTTCTTTCTCCTGGCGGTCCAAAGTTTATTCATCTGATGTATCATTTTGCAAGATTTGTTGCAATTAAATACATTAAAGTCAATTCCAAAAGTAAGTAAAGCTTATAGTAGAACTTAATGTTGATTCTTTATTGTTATTGTTTTTCATGATTTTAAAAATAAGAGATTTTAAATGTCGCTAGCTATATTAAATTTTTAATAGCAAAACATTTGTTGGTACATTTAGGCACACATAATGATGACACTCATCTTAGGGAATTTGCACCTGTATGTGATACATCCTGCCTCTTTTTTCCCATTCTCTCCTCCCTTCCCTATGCACAAAAACTTTGTTTTTTTTTGTTTTTTTGTTTTTGTACTGGGGATTGAACTTGGGACCTTGTGTTTGAGAGGCAAGTGGAGGCACCACTGAGCTAAATTCCCGGCCCACCATTTTTTATTTCTATTTTCATTTTTTCCCCCTATTCCTCCCTCTCTCCCTCCCTCCCTTCTGATTTATTTCACTTAAGAGTGGTCTCAAGGTGCATTCATTTAGCTATAAATGTCTGAAGCTTATCCTTTATGGCAGAATAGTACACCATTGTATAAAAAAACCACATCTTTATCCATTCGTCAGTTGATGGACGTTTGGGCTGTTTCCAAGATTTAGAAGCTAGATATATTAAAACATTAATTTACCTCAAAAATCAAATAGTATTTTACTAGAACTATAGTTTGAAATCTTCTGACAACCTATTACTATTTGTTATTTTATGTTCTAGAATAGCTATTAGACATACTTTTCATAGAACACTAGAAATAAAATATTTTGTCAGTTGCGTAGTTCTCTTTGTTTTTACAATGCTTTAAAAATGCAGAAGCCATTCTTACCTTGCTGACCTCAGAAATCCAGTCATTGGCTTACTCAAGACGGCTGGTTTTTTATATATAAAAAAAATATATATAATTTTTTTCTTTCTTTTTTTAAGAGAGAGGGTCTCAGTACATGGTTCAGGCTGGCCTCATGTCTCAGCCTCCTGAGTGCTGGGATTATAGGCATTTGCCACTGCGTGTGGGGTTTAGATTATATTTGACCTCTCATGCAGTATGTTAAATGTTGTGTCAAATTGTTAGAAATTTATTTTGGTTTTGATTTTATTGGCATTGTGTTGGAAATTTCTGTCTTCCAAGGGGTTTGATTTATTTACTAGTTTATAGAAACAAAATAGTTGGGTTTTTACAGGTAATACTTAAAAGAATGCTGTTTCTAGTTTATTAAGTATGCTTCTCTGTTTAATTGGATTTTGCTCATAAACCATTCAAAGAAATATAGCAGGAAAATTGAGATACTAACTTTTATCTGTCCTCTGATTTTCTGAAACTACCTTTTTTTGGGGGGGTACCCTGGGGTTAAACTCAGGACCTTGCGCTTGGGAGGCAGACACAGTGCCACTGAACTAAATCCCTGGTCCCCGTTAATATTTTTTTAATGCATATTATATGTTTATGCATGTGTGTATTTATTGCTGTGCTGGGGTCAAACCAAGGGCCTAGAAAATGTTAGGCAAGCTTTCCACCACCTAGCTACACCTCAGCCATTTATGAATATGCAGTACATTTCTCTTGGACCAAAACTCACTCAAAACATGAGCAGTCTGACTTCCACCTCTGCTGCCTGTGTTCTTTCCTTTATAGAAGCAGTAGCGTAATCCATCATATGAGCAAATTTGATGTATTCTTTCTTTTTCTTTTTTTTTTTTAATATATTCTTTTTTTGTGGTACTGGGGATTGAGCCCAGGAGCATGGAGCTGCTTCCCCAGCCCTTGTGAAGGTTCTCACAAAGCACTGAGGTGCCCAGGCAGGTCTTGAACTCGTGATCCTCTTTCTCAGCTCTCCGGGTAGCTAGGTTTACAGGTGTGCACCATCATGCCTGACTCATTTCTTTTTAAGAGCATCACAATTGAAATGTAAATCGAGTTTTGGAACTTGGAAGTTAATAGTATATCTTGGAGTTCATCTCATATCAGTTCATGGAGCTTTCTGATTCTCACTTCTCTTTCTTTAGAACTGCTTAATATTGTACTCAATAAGTCTTTCATAATTTGTTTCATCAGTCTTCCACTGTTAGACATTTGACTTTTTCCCCTGATGTTTTGCTATAAAAACAATACTACTGTGCAAATTAAAAAAACATTTTCTTTGAGAAATGTTTGCTTTGTAGTTCAGACTGGCTTTGTACTTAACATGTAGTCCAGACTGGACTCACACTCAGGGCAATCCTGCTGCCTCAACCTCCCAAGTGCTGAGATTACAGAAATGTCCCACCATGCCTGGTTTAGTTTCCCAGTTCGATTATTTTTCTGTTCCTGGTTCTGTATTGCATTTAGTGTATTTTTTCAAAAAACACTATAAACCTTTTTTAGATACAGTTTTAATTTGTATTTCTTTTATGATTAATTAGTAAAGTTGGAAATTGCTTCATGTTTAAGGGCAGTTTGTATTGTTTTATACTCTATGCTCATGTCCTTTTTCCACCTTTCTCTTAAGTTACTCTCTTATCTCTTTTTTAAATTTTATTAATGGAAGCTAGGTTTTTTTTTTTTTTTTTGGTACTGGGGGTCGAACTCGGGAGCTTGCACTTGTGAGGCAGGTGGCAGAACCACTCAGCTAAATCCCTGGCCCATGGAAGCTGTTATTTTTTGTCTCTTCTTTGTAATGGGGCATACAAACATTTTTCCAAGTTTATCTTCTTTGCCTGATTTTTGAAAACATGTATGTGACCCTTCTTTATAAACATTTATGTTTTTTTATTGTATTTTAAACTTAATGTACCATAAGCATTTTGGCAGTTGAAAAAATTAATAGATAAACTACTGCAATTACATGTAGCTACAACTATTCCTTAAAAGGAACTGTAATTAAAATTCAATCTTAGTTTCTTAAAATTCAGTCTTTTAAATTTTTTGGAGGTGGGAGTCTCTGTATGTTTCGTAGTCTGGCTTTGAACTCTGACTTAAATAGCCCTCTGGCCTTAGCCTTCTGAGTGCTAGACCTAGAGTGTGCTTCGCTGTACGTGGTTAACATTAAACATGTTTGATACTTACTTATAAATTATTTTCTGTAATCTTGTCCGTGCAGATTCTTCTCTACATTTTACAGAAACATTTAATGCAAAGACACAAGATATGCACAAGTGCCTTGCCAGATGTCATATAGCACGTAACAGATTTTTTCAGATTTTACAAAGACAAGATTATGTTATCCAAAGATATCAGGAAAATGCACAGTAAGTTACAAAAATATTCCTTTCTTTTTGAAAAATGTCATCATCAATGTAACTTCAGCAGAAATAGTCTATGGCTACTTCAAAACATTGGCTGTCATTTTTGCATTTTAAAGCCTGATAACTTCTGAATATAATCTTTAAAAGTTTAGGTATATTGTTACTGATAGTTCAGAGGAAATTAGTTCAGAAAGTTCATGTTTTTATGTGCTTTTCCTTGTTTAGGAAGTGCATTTTTAAGCTGTAATTGTGATCATATTTTGTATCCTTTTTGTCATGAAATTTTATTCTGTAAATTTTTTGTATTACCATTTGTATATTTATTTTTATTTTAATAGTACATTGGGTATTTCATTAAACACATACTTTTTCAACTAGTTATTGCATACTTTACTATTTAATTAAATTAAATTAATTAATTAATTTTTTGGTTTTTTGAGACCGGATCTCGCTATGTAGTTGAGATTGACCTGGAACTCACTATGTAGCCCAGGCTGGCCTTGAACTCACAGTGATCCTCCTGCCTCAGCCTCCAGAGTGCTGGGATTACAGGCGTGCGCCACCACGCCCGGCTTTGTATTTTATGTTTATATTAATCTATTCCACAAATTTTTTTTTTGGAGATAAGGATTTGCTGTGTATTTCTAGCTGACCTTGAACTCACTGTGTACCCAGGCTGGAACTTGGAGCGATCCTCCTGACTCAGCCTCCAGAGTATAGGCGTGTGCCACCTCTCCTGGCTTATCAAATATTTTGGAGGGGTTCCTTTTGTATACCATATGTTGGTGTCATAAGATTAAATAAGACAGGCAAGGTTATTCTCAAAGAATAGGCAGTATCTAAGTTTTTACAATTATAAAAGTAAGAACTTTTTCAGTGATTTTTTTTTTATTTTTTTATGTTACTCAAGGTATAGAATCCTTTGAAATTACCTTAAAATTGAAATATTACTGAGCATGGTGGAGAATGCTTATGGTTCCAGCACTCCAGAGGCTGAGGTAGGAAGATTATGAATTTGAGGCCGAGCTGGACCATGTAGTGAGACCCTTTTTCACAAACAAACCAACAAACCAATACAACAGAACAGCTAAACTGAAATTATTATTTGTATTTATTTTTCTGTGGTTCTGAGGATTGACTACAAGACCTTTGCACTAAGCTACATCCCCGGTCCTTTAAAAATATTTTACAGCTTGAGCAGGGTCTCCCTAGTTGCAAAATTGCCCAGGCTGGGCTGGAACTCTAGTCCTTGCTGCCTCACCTGCCTAGAGTGTGACATCCTGGGCATGCACTGCCATACCTGTCCCCATAAGGCCTGAGTGTGTGTCTGTGGAGGACGAATACCAAAGTGGGCTATACTAGGTCACCGTAACGGGATCACAGTTGTTTATACATTTTCTTGCAGATTATCAGTTAAGCAAGTCCGCCATTTGAGGTCAGAATGTGTAGGACTGCAAGACCAAATAAAGAGGTAAGTGACTTTTACAGCTGGACTTTGTCTTAGATAGTAGTTTAACTCTTGTAGGCAAGGACACAACCTCAGAAGCATTAATAGAAATGATATGTGAATAGTTAATGATGAGAGGACTGGAGCATAGTTCTGACTCCTAGTCCATTTCTCTTCCTAGAGACTTATTCTTGCTTTGAGCTTGAATCTTACTATTTTATTTATTTATTTTTCTGGTACCGGCGATCGAACTCGGGTCCTTGCCCTTGCAAGGCAGGCCACCGGACTGCTGAGCTAAATCCCCAGCCCCTGAATCTTACTATTTTAAATTGGTTTATTATTATTAATATATATTTATGTGCGTGTATGTGTA
>NW_022900943.1:1851118-1887740 GCF_012274545.1 Fukomys damarensis
TATATATATATGCATACCTGGGGATCTCAGACTTTTTGCTTGTGAGGCAGCAGGCACAGCGCCACTGAACGATCCCTGGCCCTACTATTTTATAATTGGAACAGCTATTAGGAGTGGGTTTGCAGACCAATTAGCTTTTTGTATATTACTATTTGATTTTCTTTTGACTAAATAGATTATTTGATTTTTACTAGAATGGAGCCCTCTGATGACCAAAGTAATATAAAAGAGAAAATTCAAAAGGTGAGATAATTTTGACGGGACAAATTAAACCTTTCTTACTTTGTGGTATACGGTGTTGACTTAATCAGTTGAACTTCATATTTATGTTTTTTTAAAGAGACAGGGTCTTGCTATGCTGCTCAGGCAGGTGCTGAACTGCTGAAGTCAGTCAGTCCTCCTGTCTCAGTCTGTCAAATAGCTGGGACTATAGGCATGTGCTGCTGTGTCCAGTGGTTGGTCTTAAATTCTCTTGCCTTTTTTTAATTTTTAAAATTTCACTTGTTATAGGTGCTATATTTAAAGGTACCAGTAGGTGCTTCTAAAACCCTTGAATGTAATGGAATAAATCAGCTTATGATATATATTCCCCCCTTCTCCCGGAGACAGCGTCTTGCTATGTATGTAGTTTAGACGGGCCTTGAGCGCTGTGCACGGATGTCTGTTGGTTCTGCAGTCCTCCACTGTACCAGCTGAGCTAACGAAGGGTGCACTTGAGCTCCCTGTGTGGTTCAGGCTTGCCTTGAACTCGCGGTGAACCTCCTGCCTTAGTCTCCTGAGTATCCTATTTGAGAAGTAGCACATTATCACAGTACCTCAGAATCCTTGTCATACCACTTCATTCCCCAAGGGGTGAGCACTAGGCTCACTTACACTACAGTTTAGTTTTGCTTGTTTTTCAACTTTATACAGATGGAAATTAATAGAATGTCTTCTTTCTGTGACTTCTTTAACTCAGTGGTATTTGTGATATTTATCCATGCTGTTGTGTGTAGTTTTAGTATGTTTATTCTCATTTCTGTGTAGTGTTCTATTTTATAAATGGAGTAACAACCCCAGGGGATATTAGGGCCAGGGATGTAGCTCAATGGCACCGCTCCTGCTGGCAAGCTCAAGCGTCTTGAGTTTGATCCCTGCTACCGAGAAAAAGAAAAAAAATAGCTGAAGGAAAGATACCCTTTTTATTTGCATGTGTGTGTGTTTCTTTTGTACTGGAAATTGAGCCCAGGGACTTTGTACTGAGTTATAAGCCCAGCCCTTTTGTTCTGTTTTGAAATAAAATCCTGCCATGCGCTAATTTGCCCAGCACTTGGATTTGGCCATCCTGCTGCAGCATCCCAGATTGCTGGGGTCACAGGAGTGCACTGCTCTGCTCTACCTGGCCTTAGTTTTAATTGATAAGCAATAATTATTGATATTTAGAGGGTATATTTTGATCTCTGTATACTTCATAGAATAGTCCAGTCAGGCGAATTAACATATCCACAAATCATTAATTTATTATTTTTTTGTGATGAGAATGTTAAAAATCTGTTTTAGCAGTTTTGAAATATGAAATACATATATTAATAACTGGCCAGTATACAGCACAACAAATCATTGACAGGTTTATTCCTCCAGTCTAATTGGAAGTCTGATCAATTTCCTTTTGTGAATATTTTTGAAAAACCATACCTTTTTTATTTTTTTGGTACTGGGGCGTGAACTTGGGTCCTTGTGCTTGGAAGACTGAGATAAATCCCTGGCCCTCTGTGAATACTTTTGTACATGAACTTTATTGAACATGTAGTACTTTATGCCTGAAGGTGTTTGGAGGAGGTAGTATTGGGTATTGAACCCAGGGCCTTCGCACTAGCTACTTCCCCAGGCCTTCTTTTATTTTGGAACAGGGTCTTGCTAAGTTGAAAAGTTGCTGAAGCTGGAGTTGAATTTGCATTCCTGTCCCAGTCTTCCAGCGTAAATCCCAGCGTATGGGATTACATGCGTGCCACCACCACTCAATGAGTTTTTGCTCTTCAACAGTCTTGTCTGAAAAAATAAATAAGAATCTTGTTTGTTACATGTTAACTCTTCTTATGCCTGAGGTACTTAAAATTAATGTGTAGTAATTTTCTTTTTTTTGACAATCCATTTTTTATTAGTTCTTCCTGAAAAATCTTCATTAGATTGGTCGCATGTCAAAGTGCAAAAAAATGCTAATTGTATCTTGGGAGTATAAAGATTTCTTAGACTTGTTTGAAAATTATAGTGAGCTAAAGTCTCCAGAGAAATTTGTTAGTTTTCAAATCCCTTTGGAAGTAATATCAGTGTTTTTAAACTATAGTTATTTAATTTTCTCATCAGAAATCAGCCCAGGAATATTTCCTTTGTTCCTAGGATTGAGAAAATATTTATGCTTGTATTTCTTTATATAAGTAGAGATTATGAGTGGATTTTTACATTTTGGTTTTTGTTTTCAAAGGTTCGGTCTTTGTGGGCCTTAGTGAATGAAACACTCACATTTTTGGAAAAAGAGAGGGAAGTTATTAATTCAGTCCTTACCCTCGTTAACCAATATGAATTAGATGGAACTAAGGTTGTTATTAATATTCCAAGTCTCTTACTGGACAAAATTGAGAAACAGATATGTCAGGTAAGTATTTGATACTAAGGAAATGTTTGTGAAAAAGTTTGTTTTATATATTATGTATTATTTCCTCCATATTTTTCTACTGCTTTTAAAATTAAATTTTGAGTGTAACTAATAAAATCTTTATAAAAGGGGTACTGTTAAGGAACGTTTATTTATATCCATCACCTTCTGTTATTTATACCTTGTGTGGGCCTTCATCATACTGTGGAGAGTACAAGTAGTAGGAAGAGAGCATAAATGGCCTGTTGCTAAATGTCCTTTTAAGAACTTTCCATCTCTGGCTTCTCTTTTGCTTTGATTCTGTTAACAATTTCTCTTAAAGACTTTTCCTTTACACTGTGATGTCAGTGTCTCTTTTTTCCTGTTTTTTCGGACTAGTTTCATTTTTTTCTGCTGATTCCTTTAATGCTCAGTTTTCTTTTGCTCACTGCAAGTTAACTAATTAATTAATTTTTGTGGTCCTGGGGATTGAACCTATGGCCTCCTCACTGAGCTATATCCCCAGCCCTATTTGTTTGTTTAATTATTTATTTTTGAGACTGGGTCTTGCTAAGTTACTAAACTGCCCTGGTTTGTTCAGACTGTGATCCTTCTGCCTCAGCCTCCCAAAGTGTTGGGATTATTGACAGGCACCACCATGCCTGGTTTATGTATTTTTTTTTTCTTTTACCAATTCCATGGCTTCATTGCTTCTTCTCCAATAGGATTACCAGTCTTTCCCCTTTAACCCAGACTTCTTTTACTTAATCCATATCTGTATAAGATGTTTCCACGGGGACAGCAGACTGTTTTCTCTTTAGTAAGCACAGTTAGCATGTGCTGTGTATGTGGTATTGATTATAGTATAGCTATTGCAAAGATAAACTATTGTGACTGAAGTGCCTTCACATCGACCATAAATAACACTGATAGGCACATTCACTTCAGAGTTCATCAAAATGAGGACGTGTAGACTTCCACTCCTGCAGGGTTTACAGATAATTAGAAGCACATTAACTGTACGTAACAGTAGGGAGAAGGTACAAGGTGATGAGGTCTTTAGAGAAAATTACTGTGCGGGTAGTCCTCGTTTAATGACCTGCCTGTAGGGCGACTGTTCGGACCCAGTCACCCACTGCCCAAACTTAACCACCCATCCTTTTTATGCACAGTTCTGCATGTGTTGTTTATACAACCTCAGTATAAAGGGGGGATACAGGGCACTTTGTTTATACAGTACTATAATTTTTGCTAATTGTATTGTACAGCACAGAACTGTAGCTTTATGTTCTGTTATATAATACTGCACATAAGAATTACGCAAATAAAAGTGGTTGTTATGTTGGAGTTTCCTTTGACCATTGTTTTGTTCTGCGTATGGTAATGTACATACTATACCCATTTCTCAGCAACCAATTCAGTTAACAGCTGAGTCATAGGAATGTGGCTTGGTTGTTAAATGAGCAATGTCTATTTTAATGTGAAGTTTATGATTTAAAAAGTAGTGGCAGTTAATTTAAGTGTTTTTAAAGCTCTGAAACACTTCCTGAGTTTGGATGTAGTTTTTAGGGGTCATTGATAATGCAGCTTAAAAAAAACAAACAGATTTATGATCTTACCTACTCTTTCTCCTAAATATCCTTTTATGTTTCATATTAAAGAAACTTAGTTTTATATGTCATGTATTATCTCAACTGTTTTTCTTTTAGTCTTCCACCTTTTGGTGATATAAAAACTACCCTGACTTGTTAATTCTTCCACAGTAGTTTTTGGTGGATTGAAATTATTTATATAGTTTTATGTTTGGGTGGTATTTACTTTTTCTCCTTCTTTAGGGTAGAAGTTGTATTTAATAATAAAAAGCATAAGTATATTTTGTAACAGTTTATTATCTTAAGATTCTATAGTTCTCTACTTTTTTCCCTCCCTCTGAATCTTTAGTTGCACATAGGAAATGTTTATGAGGCTGGAAAATTGAACCTTTTAACAGTTATTCAGTTATTAAATGAAGTTCTGAAAGTAATGAAATATGAACGTTGTCAGGCTGACCAAGCAAGATTGACAATAGATCGTCACTACCTTGAAAAAGAGACCAAATTTCAGAGGGAAAGATTATCAGATCTGAAGCGTATGAGGTACACTAGAAAGATCTTCTGTTATTTTACTGTGTATGGGAGGAGTAGGGTGGTTTTTATTAGCAAAACTCTTGTGTAGTTAACAACTTTTGCTTTGTTAAACAAGTGTGAAAATTTTACTAGTACTCAAAGTATTTTTTAATATTTTGGTACTACAGGGGTTTGAACCTAGCCTGTTTGCACTGAGCTACATCCCTGGCCCTTTTTCATTTTTATTTTTATTGTACATGGTGATTGTATTCATTGTGGGGAGTTAGTACCTGTACATAACACATTTTAAATTTTACTTCCCCTTCCCTTACTTCCCTCCCATTTATTTCTTATTTTGAGACAAGATCTTGCTAAGTTGCCTAGGCTGTCTTAAACTTGAGATCCTTTTGCCTTAGACCCCAAAACAGCTGGAATTACAGGCACAGACCACCATGCCCAGCTGTGAAATAATTTTAACTTTTAAAATGTATTTTAAAATATATGGTGTAGGGCTGGGGACTTAGCTCAGTGGCACCTCACCTGCCTGGCAAGCTCAAGGTCCTGAGTTCGATTAGTGGTACCAAAAAAAAAAAACTTAATGGTATAATAAATGTATAATTGCTTTCTGGTTTTATTTTTTTATTTTTTGTGGATCAAACTTGGTACCTTGCACTTGTGAGGCAGGCGACAACCCCTGAGCCAAATCCCTGGCCCCTGCTTTGTGGCTTTAAAAGAAGAGGGCTGGGGATTTGCTCAGTGGCACTGTGCCTGCCTCTCAAGTACAAGGTCCTGAGTTTATTCCCTGCTACTGGAAGAAAATAAAATAAAAGAGAAAAGGTATTTTAGGTTTTGAATATTCACTTGTGAGAGTTCATTCAGTTTATATGTGCCTTAGTGGTTGGGCTTTCAGTTACATTTCCTTTTCTTTCTTAACTGCTATTGTTCTTAAATTTTGCTCCATGCTTTTTTTGTGTACTCTATGTTTTGAATGAAATTATTTTTTATGCTGCCATAGGTGTAAAATAAAAGAAGATCTCACAACTATACAACATTCTGTTGTTGAAAAGCAAGGAGAATGGCATAAGAAATGGAAAGAATTTCTTGGTGTGTCTCCTTTCAGTCTGTTTAAAGGTTGGACTCCAGTAAGTAATGTTGACTTGCCTGTGGAGAGCAGCTTAATTTTGTCAGTCTTGATTTACCGTGTTAGCAGTGACCTAGAAATGCTACAAATACATGTATTTGTCATCTTTGCATTTCTATCCAAAGTTCAATTGTTTTGCTTTTGTAATTTTTCTAAATAATAGAAGTTTCATGCATTGCTGTTGCCATTGAGTGTGTGTGTGTATGTGTGCACGTGTGCTCATGTGTGCATGTATAAAGTCAGCTGAATTTAGCTGTGGGGTATAGTTAATTTATTTAAATTCAGAGGGTTTAATGAAAAGATTTTAGTGTTTCTTGGTAGTTTGGATTGTTTTTTAGAGACGGACTTGCTGTATAGTCTAGGCCAGCCTTGAACTCACTATGTTGCCCAGGCTGGCCTTGAACTTACTGTTCTTCCTGCCTCCGCCTCAGAGTGCTAGGATTATAGTCACGTGCCACCACTCCAGTTGAGACTTTCCTCTTGATGTGAGAAACTACAAATTTTGAGTCAAAGTTGGAGAACAAAGTAAATATCTTGTTTTTAATATTGTACTCTTTGGTTTAAACATAGTTATAGGATGTATGCTTGGTAATTCTTAGAAGAAAATTTGCTAAAAAGATCCTTTTATGGACTAATTTAGTAGTGTTATTGTGGTATTAGTTGTTTATTAAATTGTGAAATCTGTGTTAAAAGGCTGTGGATCTTTTACCGCCTATGTGTCCCCTCTCATTCGATCCTGTCTCGGAGGAAGTATACGCAAGTAGTGTTCTTTCTCAGTATCCTGCTTCACTTCCAGGTTGGTTATTTATCTTTTCTTTTTTTAATTTTATTGGTACATTTTAGGTATACAATATGATGACATTCATCATTAGAAATGTGTACCTGATCTATCTTGGTTCTTATTTTTTCCCCATTCCCCTGCCCTTCAACCCCTCCACCCCCTCTATTTACAAAGACTTTGTTTCCATTTTTTCATTTTCTCTTATTTTGTTCCCTTCTTTCCTTTCCTCTACCCTTCTCACTTCCTTTTCCCCTTTGCCCCTCTTCCTAGTTCACATTATCTGTTAAACCTTTTAATCCTTATTTACACTTTCAGTTTCTCATACCAGAAAACTATTCAGTATTTACACATGTGTGTCCTATACTCTTAGGTTATTTATCTTTTTCTTTTTTTGGTACTGGGAATCTTTTTCTTTTTTAAATGTTCCTCTTTTCATTATTTCTTATTGCTATAATAGTTCTAAAATTTTTTTTTCTTCTCAGTTTTTTATTGTGGTGAAATGGACTAATGGAAATGTGTCTTTTACTGTCTTAGCTTTTTTGCTCACTTCGGCAGCACATATGCTGTAATAGCTTTTTAAAAATTTAAATATTCACCATTTTTTTTCTATCACCCCTTCTTTATTTTCTGTCTCCAGGGATTTGATTCTTTTACATGTTTCATCCAATTGAAATTTTGCCATGTAATTTTTGTATCTGGCTTCATTTGCTTGCCCAGTTTTTCACTTTTATCCATCATGTTTTCAGGGATCAGCCATGTTGATGAATGTATGTATCTACCCCCATTTCTGTTTTTGTTGTTGTTGTTTTGTTTTTTGAGGTGGAAGGAGTCTTGCTGTGTTACCCAGGTTGGCCTCAAACTCCTGGGCTCAAGCAATCCTCCTGCTTCAGCTTCCGAAGTAGCTGGGACTATAGGTGCATACCATTCACTGTGCAAGGTTTTTCTTTTTTAAATAGTTCCATTGAGATATAATTTACATACCATATAATCCACCCATTTGAAGCAGACACGTTTTTTGTTTTGTTTTGTTTTGTTTTGTTTTGTTTTGTTTTGTACCAGGGATTGAACTTGGGTCTTTGCACTTGCAAGGCAGGCCACCAAACTGCTGAGCTAAACCCCCAGCCCTAGACAAGGTTTTTGTTGTTTTTTGAGGCAGGGTCTCCCTTTGTAGTTCAGTCTAGTCCTGAACTCACTATGTAGCCCATGCTGGCCTTGAACTCATGGAGATCCTCTTGCTTCAGCCTCTTGGGGGCTGGATTACAGGTTTGTGCTAATGCACCAGGCACTTGTTTGGAATTTGTGCATGTCTTTTTATTCTGAAGGCTCATATCTTTAGTTACAGAGTGTTATTTAGCAGTACATTTTACAATATTGCTTGTCTCGTTCTTATGACTCTTCTAGAACTTCTATTGGGGCAGTCCACTCGGTACCCTCCTGTCTCTCAGGAGCTATTCTTATTCCACATTCCTGTTCCCCAATAGATTTCTCTACTCTTAAAAGAAGAACTACTGCTAGGACTTCTAATTTTGTCTTTCACATTTCTTAACTTCTCATTTTTATTTACATTTTTCTATCTCTGGGCTTCATCATGGGTATTTTCCTTAGAGCAACAATGTGTCTGTCTCTCTCTACTGGGGATTGAACCTAGGGCCTTGGGCACGTTAGGTAAGTGCTCTACCGCTGAGCTGTATGTGCAACCCCTTTGTAGTCCCCCCATATATGAGAGTGTGTATTAGTGGGGATCGAACCGGGAGCTTTCTACCACAGAGCTCTCTCCCCTAGTCGTATTTACTTATTTATTTTTACCTGGTGCTGACGCATGAGCCCTGGAGTGCCCCTGTGTTTTGTATCTTAGGGTCTCGGTAAGTTGCCCAGGCAGGCTAGCATGGGACTCCTGACCTCCTATCTCTCTTATCACAGTGCTGGGACTCCTGTCCTGTGCGTCGTGCCAGCTCCCTTATTTGTGGCTTTTAAAGAAATGACTTGTCCTTTTTCACAGTATTGTTTTCCTTCTTGGCTAGTCACTTTAAATTTGGCAATTTTATCCTTTTTAGCTTTTTTAATTTGCATCTCAGGTGTTCCTTTTCCTGTGCTCTGCTTGATGCTGCTCCTGGTTATTGGCTTCCAGTTTAAGCTAGATTGTTATCTCCACCTCTGTGGGTCCCACACCTTTGGAGGGACCTCGTGGGGCTCGGTTGAAATGGTCTCTATAGAATTCCTTGGGTCCTAGGCGTATCCTGTGCATTAGGCCAGTTAATGTCCTGGTTTAGGAATCCTATAACAAGAAATCAGTATAATTTTGGATTTTATACCTTCTTTTGAGAAGGCAGAGATTTAAATTTCTTCCGCTTCCTTTTTTTTAACCCATGGAAAGAGCAGGCTTCTTTGGTACTTCCCTGATTCAGTTGGAAGAATGTGTTATTTACATTTTTTTTTTTTGGAGACAAAGTCTTGGTAAGTTGCTGAGGCTGGGCTCAAACTTAGTGATTCTCCTCCTTCGGCCTCCCTGGGATTACAAGTGTGCACCATTATGCCTGGCAAATTGGCACAATTTTTATAATCCCCTTCTCAGAGTTGGAGCAGCCTCGCAGTGTCCCAGCCAGCGACAGTCTCGTTTCAATTTCAGATCCCTGCCTGTTAGCCCTGTGTACAGCACCCACTGGCCAGGAAGCCTCCCTGCTGTGTCAGACCCGGTTTGCAATCTGGGCACAGTTTTCTGCCTTCTATTCTGGCTTTTTGTTCTTTCGAGCATTCTTTCTTTTTCTTACATTTTATTTAGCAGCTCTAGTGTGTTTGTGGTAGGAGTTAGTGTCTGTTTCTGTTGGGTTTGCTGTGTTGTGACTTTATCTTCATTTATCTTTCAGATGTTTTGTTTTGTCTGTTTTCCCTTGTTTTCTTACCCTGGTGCCTCATTTCTCCTGAAATTGTTTTCTGTGACTCTCAGTGGTCTTTCTGTAATATAAGTATTGCTTTATATTTTCTGACACTGAACACATCAAATACCTTTTGTCAAGTGCAAAAAGATGTCTGCATTTTTTTTTTTTTATTATCAAAGAATGAACCCATAGCCTTTGTATGTAGCTGTGTCCCCAGCCCTTTTTATTATTTTATTTTATTTTTTGAGACAGGGTCTTCCTATGTAGTACAGGCAAGCCTTGAACTCCCTGCAGTCCTCCTGCCTCAGCCTCCTAAGGGCGGGGCTTATAGGAGTGAGCCACCACGCCCGACTCCTCCCCTGCCCTTTTAAAAAAGGGTCTCACTAAGTCATTCTGTTGCCCAGTCTGGGCTCACACTTGCAGTCTTCCTGCCTTACCCTCCCAGAGTTCTGGGGTCACAGGTTTGTGCTTCCACCTCTGGCTTCACTTGGCAGCTTACACATTTTTTTCATAGCAGAACAAGCATGTTTCAATTTTGCCTGCCTGCCAAGAACATGTGGTGTTTATAGTTGTGTATAATACTCGTTTGTGATTTTCTACTACGTTTTGTGGTAAAGTTGTTTGTTTTGGGGTTTTTTTTTGGCAGTGGTGGTGGTCCTGGAGATTGAACCCAGGAGTCTAGGCAAGTATTCTACCATTGAGATACATGTCCAAGCCCTTTTGGTACGTTCATAAACATTAGTAAATTCTATTATAATCAGTAGCTAGAACAGTCTTAAGAAATGCTCTGAGGTTTTTTAAGAGAAAAACCCTACATTGCTTCTTACTCTGTGATACAGTGGTACCTGAGTTCATGAAGTGATGCTTTCCACAATCCTGGTTGCAGCCGAATTGCAGGCATTTACATAATACGGACCAGAATCTTGGGATGAATTTTGTGACCAGAATCATGGAAAGCATTAAGTTTTTGAATCAAGGCGCTGCTGGACTTTGTAGAGTACACACCTATAAATAGAGAAACCCTTTCAGAGGCTAACATGGTGAAAGAGGAGTCCCTGGAATCAGATCTTCTGTAACAGCCGGGAATGTAGCTGAGTGGCGCCACGCCTACCTGGCAAGCTCAAGGACCTGAATTTGATTCCAGGAAAAAAAAAGAGTCTTCTGTAACATGGTCATGGATTTCTTTGCCAGTCTAATTTCCTGCCATGCTCTGTCATGTATATTTCTATTTTGTTTTGTTTTTTTTTGGTACCGGGAATTGAACTCGGGTCCTTGCACTTGCAAAGCAGGCCACCGAACCACTGAGCTAAATCCCCGGCCCTGTGATGTACATTTCTTACTGCTCCGTTGTACAAAACCTGTACCTTATTCTCAGTACTGTTCTGCTTTTTTCCCCACTGTCCTTCCTTGCGTTTTTGGTTTACTTCTGTCATACTGCAGCAGTATAATACAGCATTTTACTCATCATTGTCTAGATGGACTCTTTGGAAGCAGTCTCTTTTACTTTTTAATCCCACTGTTAGTATAGTAGTGGCACATAATTGTTTAGTGATAGGATACTGAAAAAGATATACAGATTAATTGTTGTCATAAAATCTGTCCTGAAATATGCTAAGTACTATAACCTTTGGCCTTTCTTGCATGTGATCTGTGTACTTAAACATGAAACATAGTTATATAACACTGGAGAATATAACTATGGAAGTTTAGTGTGAATTACGAGTCTTTTAAGTCTTTTTTTTGATTTCTCTTTTGTGGTGCTGGGTATCACACTCAGGGCTTTGCACATATATTAGTCTTCTTATAAATCCTACTAAGATATTAAAAATATTACTTTGTCATTTTACCTTAATAGTCAGATAATTTTCTTTGTGACTGGGGATTGAGCCCAGGACCTTGTGCTAGGGAAGCACTCCACCACATACATTTTTGTTTGAGACAAGACCTCACTGATTAGCCCACGCTTGCCTTGAGCCTGTAATCTTAGCTGGATTGCAGGTGTGGACAACTTTGTCTGCATTATCTTTTCTTATTGTTATGTCATTTTTGTGTTCTTCTATTGAGAAGTTGTTCTGTGCCTTGGGTGTAGCTTAGTGATAGATTGCTTGTCTAGCATGCGCAAAAAGCCCTGGATTTGAGCCCTCACACTGCCAAAAAAAAGTTCTGCAATGTCAAGAGATCCTTGAATATTGGAATGTTGGAATATATAAGCATAATTAAAGAGTAATTTTTGTGCTTCTTTAGAAATACCTAAACAACATAATCAAGAAAATGGTTGCCGTGGAGACATTGGTACCCTGGGAGCCGTGTGTGACACAGCCAACAGGTCAATAAGTTTGCATTTTGATTTCCTGTATTAATTTTAGTCCCAGTTTAAGCCAGTTTCTAAGCTTATTTACTGTGGAATAGTAATCCCGGCCTGCCCCCCCCCCAGTATTTTTCTACTTCAGGCCTAGATTTTCAGACAAGACTTAACTTTATGATATGTGAACATTTTTTCCCTTCTCTTTATCTAAACACTGGGGCTCATGGGAAGCATCTGAATTTTGAAGGAAAAATATATGGGAATTATCTAAGGTAAGTTTGGAAATTTTGTCATTGTATGTGTTTGGACTTTTCTGAAATTACTCTGATGCCTTAAGTAAGAGTTCGGGAGGCTTTGAGATCAGCTAGTCTGGTAGTTTTCAGACTGTTGGTCTATGCCCTCTGGTGCTGGGGTTGAACGTACTTCAGCCTTTGGTTGAGCCCGTGCTTTCTACTTCAGTCTGAGCAACTTGTTCTGCTATCTTTATTATCCATTGATGTTTTTGACAAGCCATTTGATAAAGAGTTCCTTGCTTTAAAAAATGAGACTTCTGATTAACCCAAAATTTAACATAGAAAAATTGGAAGCTACTTTGTTTCAACTTCTTTTGGGAGTATTTCTATTTTCTTTGTTGCCTGTTGTTTTGTCTTTTCTTTTCTTTCTTTCTTTTTTTTTTGGTACCAGGGATTGAACTCAGGACCTTGTGCTTGCAAGGCAGGCAATGAAACCACTGAGCTAAATCCTCAGCTGCCTGTTTTTTCTGGGTACTGGGGATGGAACTCAGGACTTTGAGCTTGTGAGGCAGATGCAGTGCCACTGAGTTAAATCCTTGGCCTGTCTGTTAACATTTTGGCACTTAAAACTAATGCCAAGTTATAGAAGCAAAACATTTCCAAATTAAATGTAATCCATGTGGGGAAATATATTTGTTCTTTATGGATATTAAACATAACATAGCAGTTGAGCACATACTGAATAGATGACTTTGTTTTGTTTATTTTTGGATTTTTTTTCTTTTTTTTGGTAGGTACTGGGGATTGAACTTAGGACCTTGTGCTTGAGAGGCAGGCGGTGGCACCACTGGACTAAATCTCCGGTCCTGTTTTTGAGACAGGGTCTCACTGTGTAGCTCAGGATGGCCTCGAACTCAGGGTGATCCTCCTGCCTCAGCCCTCTGTTTTACTTTTGATTGCCGTTTGGTGTAAATAGGTGTTTTTCAGTCCCGCTTCCTTAAGTAGATAAGGGTCAGTATGAAAATAAAATATTCAGGAAAATCTTAAGACAAAATTCTAAATTTTAAGCGAAGCGCTGTTCATTTTGTGTGTTCTTGGTACACTGAAATACTATAACCAGAGTCAGAACTTTTATGTGAAGTTGAGCCATTGGCAGTTGCCTCTCCACTCATTTTCTGGCTTATACGAGAGCAGGACTAGTTGTGGAAGAATTCTGCTTTCATTCTTTTGTGTGGATTTAATGTTGATTTTTTGAGTACCTAAAGAGAAAAGAATGAACTCGCAGATATATTACTGAAGGAATAGTGAAGTTATTGGCTTTCTCACTTTACCCTCATATCACAGTTGTTCTTATAGCATGACTAAAAACAGCCATGTTAAATACTACCATTTGGATATCTATCAGTTTTTGATACATTCAAAATATTACGGGGTTGGGGCTCAGCGAGAGTGCCTGCCAAGCTTCTGGGAGGCGCTGAGGTCCATTTCCAACACTGGGCATGTGTGCACTCGGCACAAAGGCTTGGGTGTTTTGTTTTTGAGACAGAGTCTCGCTCTTTAGCCCGTGCTGGCCTTGTACTTGCAGTGGTCCTCCTGCTGGGATTACAGGTGTGCACCATCACATCCAGCAAGGCTTGGGATATTGAAGGGAGTTAGGGGAATGCTTTTGGTGGTAGGGGTGAATGAGTAATGGGATGGGAAAGGTTGTTGCTACACAGATTGAGGGACAGAAGACCTGTGAGGTTAGTTTACTGTGTTGTAGAAGTGATATTGTTCAAACACATTCCTCACTGTTGACAGTTTTTTGGGGGGGTACTGGGGATCGGCCCTGTTAACAGTATTTGTAATTAAATGTTTATCAGGAACGTGTAATGTAGGTAGGATACACTTAATGAAATAAAAGAGTATCTCATTTTGCATTTAGCCCAGCAATATAGTTAATCGGGAAATTTATATGCAGACGTGATCATTGTAATTATTAGGAGCCATGGAAAAACTGGGCCTGGGCAAGGTGACACACCTGTGGGAGGCCGGGGCAGCAGGATGCGAGATGAGCACTGCCTGGGCAATTCAATGACTTAAGACCCTGACTACAAACAAGAGTGGTGTGGAATGGGGTCACCACTCAGGGTTCAGGTCCTGGGTTCAGTCCTCAGTACAGCGGACAAACAATAAAACATGGAAGGAGGAGTTTTTAGAGGAAGTGTGTTCTTAACACTTTCTCATGCAGTTTCTTTCACTGGTGCCAAAATATAAGTACTCTCCGTAAATCTCATTGCTGATTTTTTATTTTGGTTTGATTTTTGAGTTAGGCTCTTGCCCTGTAGTGTGGCCTTGAACTCACTGTATAGCTTAGGCTGGCCTCAAATTCACATCAGTTGTCCTGTCTCAGCCACCCCGAGTGCTGGGATTACAGGCATGTGTCACCACGCCTGGCCCTCATTGGTGACTTAGCAGAATGAGCTGGTGGAGGTTTCATCATACCTAAAGCCAGAATTAAGTGATTAGTGATTCCTTTGCTGTATTCTTTTTTTTTTTTGTACTGAGGATCAAACTCAGGACCTTGTGCTTGTAAGGCAGGCACTAAGCCATTGAGCTAAATCCTTGACCCTGATTTTTTTTTCTTGGCTCTTGGAATTGAACCCAAGACCTTGTGCTTGTCAGGCAGGTACAGCAACACTGAGCTAAATCCCCAGACCTTTTTGCTGTATTCTTTGTTGTGGTTTTGGGGATGCTTCTTTGATATTTCTAGGGGAAAAAAAATATAGTCCTTTGCTTTTGATATCTGGGTTATGTTCTGCTAAATGGAAGCTTGAGCAGTTATAGTGATTTTGAATTATGTTTGGAGGATAGGTGAAGAGTCCGGGGTGCATGTTTGGAAAAGCTTGACAGTGTATTTTTTTTATTATATAAAGTATTTGTGAAGCTGTTAATTTTGTATTTCTGGCTTTGAAAAGAAAGTAAAGGACTGATGTGCTTGCTGTTAACAGTAGTTTCTGTGGTAATTCTGTTCTTCTAATTATCTAGAGAAGTTTTTGGCTTTGAATTTAAAAGATCTTTTGAAATCAACATAAAGGTTCTTTGAAGTTACCATTTTTTTAAGGTTTTAACTTTAATAACATCATGAAAAGATACGTGAAGTTTTTTTGGGGGGGGGTTTGGTTTTTTTGAGACAGGGTCTCACTATGTAGTTGAGACTGACCTGGAACTCACTATGCAGCCCAGGTTGATCTCGAACTCACAGCGATCCTCCTGCCTCAGCCTCCCGAGTGCTGGGATTACAGGTGTGCACCACCACACCCAGTGCGATACATGAAGTTTTAATGTTTATATGAAGTGGCAAGGGAATCTAAAACATCAAGCAAAGCTTTGTAACGTGTGGGTTAACCATAAACTGAAACTCTGAAAAACTTTAATGACTTCACTATATCTGTAACATTTGCTGTAGAGCAAAGTTCAGCATGTGAGAAATTGATTTTGGCCATGAAATAGCAAAAGAATCTTAAAATCTGTGCTACAATGGAATTCTGTGATTTGCCCTCTGAGGAAGGCCCTGGTAATTGTGTATTTCTCGTTACCTGAGTTTGTTTTTAAACTGCTCCAGCTTTGGAGTGTTCCTCAAGGCATTTAACTTTTTGCCAAGATACTGTTGTGGGTGGAGGTGGGGGAGAGAAAGGGAAAGTAAAACGGAGCAAGATGCAGTGTGTGCATATTGGTGTGGCACAGAGAGCACTTCCTCATGTATCACAAACAGATGCTAACAAAATAAGAACAATAGCAACTTCAAAATATGTATGGCGAGCAAGTAAGATGTTTATATAACTGGGAGGCAGATACACAAATTGAGCTGAAACGCTGCTCTCGTTGTCACCATACCTCCCGAGAATAAATTGCCTTTTGATGACCGGGACGAATTGAGTGAAATCGTAACGGACAGATACGGGGCAGACAGTCTCTCTAGAATATTTAGATGCATCAATTGAGTGGGATTCTTTCCTACTTATAGCTTGGACTTGCTGTCTTTTTCCCTTTTAGTGCTGCCTCTTTCCTGTTACAGTCAACTTCATCAGAGACAAGCAGTGTTACACTACCTGGAAAGGTATATTCTAACGATTTTCGATTCTGACTGCACTAAGTTATAGAATGTGAATTGTTTTTATTGATACAATTTAATGAAATTCTGTTTCTGTCTTTGTTAATATTTGTGCATTTTGTGTCATTTCTGTTAATACATTCTCCTTTGCTAAATAGAAATATTGGAATTATTTAAGTTTGCCAGTGAACATGTAATTTCATATAATATTAACTTCCTTCACAATTATGAATCACTAGTGAAGAAAGCTTCAGAATGAGCCATGAGTATGAAGTGTTTAACATTACATGTCTGTTTTCAGGATACAGTCATGATGAGAGCTCCCAGAGAGAAAGACAATATAATTTCTAAGAAAATTCCGGAATCTGAAGGGCAAGACTCTCCATTGGTGGATATTGTAGGTACAGAGAATGGTGCATCTGGAGGATCTCTGCCAGCCCAGAAAAGTGATCCCTTCCAAAAAGAACAAGATCATCTGGTAGAAGAGGTTAGAAAATGCCAATGAGTATACTTAAATATCTGTTATTTTTCTCAGTGGTGTTTGTATAAGTGAAATAAACAGTAAACTGCTGAGTAACCAAGGTTGCCTGTGTGGGGAGGGTAAGAAGACAGATGATAAAATTAAAGTTAAAGCAAAAAGTAAAAATAGATGTCATAAACTTATTTAGTTAAGATTACAATGGTGTAGAAGCTACTTTTCATTCTAGAAATATGATCTGAGAGGATAAAATAATTTATGTGTGATACATTGCTAATTAACTTTTATATAACTTGTTAGGTAAATGTACCCAATGAGTGTACTTATTAAAATACTTCGTCACTGACACCTATTTCTTAGCTTCCTCTTTCTGAATATGAGACAAAGAATAAGCAATATTATCTAGTGAAGGGTTTTTTTCCTAAGTATTTAAAAAGTGATTTAAATGCATGGCCATTGGTGAACTTGATTTTCCTAGCTTGACCTGTCCCTTGTTGCTCTGCTTTTCACTGGTGAGTGAGGGAAAAAAGAACACTACTGCTGTTCATTACTGCAGAACTCAGTTTGTACCAACTGAGTACTCAAGGCCATTCACTACTTTTATTTTACTAACATGTTTTTCATAACATACCTTAGCATTTATTTAATTTGGCTAAGTAGCCAGAAAATAAAATCAGTTGCTTTTTATTCCTGAGCGACTTAAAATTTTGTTTTAGAGAATATTAATTCAGGGGTCCGAGTTCTCTCCTTCATCCCAGTCCTGATCACACCGGGTATTGTCCGAAGAAGAGAATTGGAGCGCCAGGAGTTTAGCTCAGGGGTTCCGCTGCCTGCTATGTTCTCAGGAAATGTAGCTATTAGTGATCTCGGGGGTAAGAGATTTAAATTGGTATAGTCCTCCCTCCCCAGTTTTGTTGATGCTGTATTTAATAGAGCGCTATTTCATTTTTTTGTTTTTGGTTTTGAGGCAGGGTCTCGCCATGTACTTCAGGCTGGCTTTGAACTCATCGTGTAGCTTAGGTTGGCTTCGAACTCACAGCAATCCTCCTGCTTCAACCTCCCAAGTGGCATATGCTGCCATATCCAGCTTTTTTCGTATTGTACATTTTCTTTTCTCTATTTTAGAAGGTATCCTACTTCCTTGTTTACTAATTTAGATCGGGTAATGAGGCTTCTGGTAGAGAAGTACATTGTCAGAAGGTATCTTTTTGTTAATAGAGATGTTACTTCGCCAGTGCAGTATAAGAATCTGCTTGCTCTAGAGAAGCCATTTTAGTGGGTACAGAATGGTCAGACTGAAAGATGGGTAGTTAGCAGCTTAGGTCGTGGTGCAGTAGTGTAAAGACTTCTCTGTTCTCTCCTTTATAATGGCTTATCCTTTATTTTTTTTTTTGTTACTGAGGTTTGAACTCAGGTCCTTGTGCTTGCGAGGCAGGCGGTGGAACCACTGAGCTAAATCCCCGGCCCAGTTTATCCATTTCTTAACCAAAAGAAAATAGTTCTGTGTTCCATGTCACTGCAGGGTTGTACCTCCATGATCCATCCAGAGGATTTGGGAAGTTTATTCGCCTTGAGCGGTAGGAGGTGCTGCTGTGAAGTGCTTATTGTTACAGAGTTTCTGTTGCATTCCACCAGTGGGCTTGTTAATTTTTTTCTTTTTCTTTTTCTTTTCTGTTTTAGGTTACTAAGGCAGTCTTATTCGATTCACCAGAGGTATCTGAAGGAAAAGAAGTAAAATTAGCAGAATTAATTGACTCTGTAATTTCTAACCCCTTTTTAACAAGGAAACAGATTCCCCGAACTCCAGAAAGCTTGAGTAAGTTAATCCTTTCGATTCCATTTTCTCTGTCTCACATAATTACTCCTGTTAGATACATGGTCTGATTGATCTTTTGGAAACATTTAAAAACCCTCTTTTGTACCTTTCAATTTATTGACAGTGGCTCTTTGTTCTGATATAAAGAGATCTTACGGATTTCAGGGTGGGCACTCTCACAGAGCAGTCTTTCCTCAATATTACTGTTTTACTTTAGTGTACTTATGCAGAAGTGCAAGCTCTTATAAGCACACAGTTTTGTTTCTGGTGTGTTACTTGGCTTTGGGCTTTTTTTTTTTCCCCTGGAAAATACTTTATTTGATCACATTTAAGAAATCTGCCTTTGACTTGTGATCCGCAGTTAGGGAGTGTGGAGTGATAGTCTCCTAGTCAGCAACCTGAAGCGTCTGACAAAAACTGTGCACAGATCTTTACTCCAGAAACAGAGTACCGGGTCCTTTTTGAATCTCTTAATTTGAGCAGGCCAATTCTGATACTGGTTAAACCAATGCAGATTATCTGGGTTGAAAGATTAAGTTCAATTTCTGTTTTGTTGCTGATTTAATTCAGGTTTAACTGAGCCACAATCTAGATTGGTGGCCAGCAAATCTGCAGTGTGTTTTTGTAAATAAAAGTGTATTGGACACGAGCTTGCCTACCTGTTTACTTATTGTATAGCTTCTTTCATTCTGTAGTGACAGTTGAGCAGTTGTGATAAAACAGATAGCCTGCAAAGCTGAAAATACTACTGTTTTGTCTTTTAACGAAAAAGTTTGCCAAGCTGTGGCTTACAGAGGTAAGAAAATGTCTTTAATATGTGCAGTTCATATGTGCTTTATAAAAGTATATGCACATTTCAGAAATAGCATTTGTCTAGGTGCTATGGTACATGCCTGTTTTAGTTTTTTCATTGCTGGACAAAATACCCAACACCCAAAGTTAAAGAGGAAAGGTTTATTTTGGGGCCGGGGATTTAGCTAAATTCATTCTCTGTTTTGGGAATACTAGTAAATTGTAAGTCATTTTCCTCCTTTAATTAGTAACTGAAATTAGGAGCTCATGGAGAAAGGCTGTTGAAATGGAAGATGTCAGAAGTACAGAACCAGTTCACGAGGATACTGACCATGGAGACGCATTGCCTGAATCCTTACCTGTGTTGCACAGTCAAAGAGAATTTAGCATGGCCAGTTTTTTCTCAGATTTTGACCAGTCTTACTTGCCTGAAGAGAAAGTTGTCTTGGACTGTCTGGAAAATATGCCTCAGAAGCATGTGGTGACCAGTCATACAGGTGAACCCCCAACAGAAGATAAGTCAGATTTGTTAAATAGGAAAATAATCTGTAAGCAAGATTTAGAATATACAACTTTACCAACCAAGCTTTCAGAAACCAGCCCAGTAGAGGTATTCTCTCCTTATGTACACAGTAGGATGCGTGTGATGATGGATAGAAGTAAAGGTAAGTGTTGTAAAACATCGGACCACTCACAACCTTCTTATAGTGAAACTTCCATGCATAAAGCTGTGTTATGGGACTCTTTTCCAATATTGAGTGGAATTAGTTCTAAGAGTCTTAAGGATATGGATTTTGGCATATTGCATGAAACTCTTCCAGAAGAAGTTGGTCACCTAAGTCTTAATAGCTCTAGTAGTTCTGAGAACAATTTAAAACTGCAATCAAATAGCCCTTTGCATTGTGGCATTTTTCCAGATGATGTTATGGAAGAAAGAGAGACTGCTCTAGAATCAGATTTCAGTTTACAGGCTATTCACAGTAGTTACAAGGCTCTAAAGATATCTCTTTCCAAGTCAAGGGAAGAGTCTCACCTCTCTAGCCCTGAAACGCTTGAAAGACACAAGCTGGAAGTGAGTCCTACATCCAAAAACATGCAAACAGACAGTGTGTTTCACTTTTTGGACACTGATGATTTGCTCATTGACTATGCAAAGCCATCTTTACACATGTCCCTTGGTGAAAGAAAACAGTCCCTGTCACCACTAATTAAATTTTCTCCAGTGGAGCAAAAATTGAGGACCACAGTACCATGTAGTCTTGGAGAACTTCCACCTAATTTAAAAGGTAAGATTTCAGTAAGTATACGCATATTTACCTGTTGAAATTTTCTCTTACCCTTCATAAAAATAGTACAGAGTGAATGCTGCATGACACTTGTTGTTAATGTGACAAAATGTGCTTTTTATTCTTTTATCTACAGTGAAAGAGAGCCCTCACTATATGTGTACTTTGAGAATCTATTGATGTATAATTGTTTATGACTGGTTTTGGCCAGGGTGTAAAAAAATTTTTTTTGAAACTGCTTTTGTAATATAAACTACTGACAGTAAATCTTGTAGAAATCTTAATCTAATGGAAAATGACTTTTAAAAAGTTGAGAAACACTTCTAAATATCACTGTTGTAAGCTGGGTGTGGTGGCACATGCCTGTAATCCCAGCACTCAGGAGGCTGAGGCAGGCAGATCACCCTAAGTTTTGAGGCCAGCCTGGGCTACATAATGAGTTGAAGGCCAGCCTGCATTACAAAGTGAGACCCTGTCTCAAAAAACGAAACAAAGATCATTGTTGTAATGGTGTAATATATGCGATTTCTTGGTGAGTTTGGTGGTGGGAGTGGGGAGTAGAAACCAAACAAGGTTGCTTTAGTACCCTAAGGCTGTAACAAAGCACCCCAAACTGGGTGGCTTGAAATTTATTGTCTCTGGAGACATTAACATATAGAGGCTAGAAGTCCAAAATCCTGTGTTCTCTCCGAAGCCATTCGTGGAGGGTCCTTCCTTATTTCTCCCAGTGTTTGCTTAGCTAGGTGGTCCTTGACCTTTGGCATCATTACTCCCCTTCGCCTCTAGTGTCATGTTTGCCACGTGACTTTCTCCTCTTCTTTGCCTGTCTCTTCTTACAAGGAAACTACTTATATTACAGGGCCTACCTTATTCCAGTATGACCTCCTTTATAGCTAACTATATCTGTAATGACTGTCTTTCCAATTGAGGCTATATTCTGAGGTTCTGAGGTACTGAGGTTAGAATTTCAACAAACTTTTTTGAAGGATGCAATTCAACCCATAATTATTAGTATTGAAGTCATCTGTTAGCTACATTGGATTAATCATAATTCTGTTCACTGTGTGTGTTTGAAAACTTTTATCATAATGAGTTAAATAATTGCTCTTATCAAGTGTTAGGACAGATTTAGAGTCAGTGATACACACACTCATTACATATCACTCAGTTTACCTGTGATAAACACGGGTATTTTAGAAAGTATTCTAGGAAGAACCTGTCACGCTCTAGATAAAGTTACTTCGTTGAGAAAAATGGTAATTGTACCATAGTTTTGAGTATTTCCATAAGTGTGAGCCTTTTCAAATTAAGGAATTTGCTTCTACTTGGAATCTTTATGTATATTTTTTGTAATGCTTATCCCTTTATTTTTTAAAATCAATTTTACAGAAGAAATCTTGAGTAAGAGCCTTGATGCAGAAGAATCTGACTCAGCAAGCTGACGCAGTTCCTGGTTAATTTAACTATGATGCACTTAAATTGAAGCTGTGTTGCAGAATAGAACCTGATTTATAACTTAAGTATGTGCTGGAAGTGTAACACTATTTTTCAAAGATGTATAAATATCCTAAATACCCTGTAGCTTCTTGTAATGCTTTTAGATAAGGAAAGTAGGTTTGGAGATACTCTTTGTAGAGATGTGAAGTTGAAATGTGAAGTCTTTGCAAAGCATATGTCAAGGATGCCATTTTGTTATTTTGAATAATTTTGTAAACCTTAAATAAATAACAAAAGTAGTTTAATTTGGTACAGTTTCAGTTACTTAACATAAAGATAAGTTGCTTTTGATGTACTTTCACTAAGTGTTGTTTTGGCGGTAGCACTAGGGTGCCGATTTTGGGGAAAACAACTAGTTTCAATTTGCATTACTTTACTTACTGCTCAAAAACCATTGAAGTTTTCAAGTGCCTACAGAATATCCAAATATCTTGTGAAAACTGAATTTGGGCTTAAATGACTTATAGCGCTTATAGTTGTTTGCCTCACTCTTGAGGCTCAGAAATGGGGTTGTCTCTGCTGTGCAAATGAACACTGTGTGCCATCACCTCTGATCCAGGTGGAGCAGGCGCTGGAGCTGATCACCGTCAGTGCCTTCTGGAGCTTCAATTTGCTGGTCCACGTTTCACTCCCATTTTTTTTTTTTTTTTTGGTTTTGGGTATCAGACTCAGGACCTTGTGCTTACCAGGCAGGCGGGGTGCCACTGAGCTAAATCCCTGGCCATTAAAGCTTCAATTTGTAACCATTAAAGTCTTGTTCTCTAACCCTCAAGAAGCTGACAGTGAAAGAAGTTGGAGGGAAGAATTTTGAAAGTAGATTGTCTTAATCATCTCTCTTCTCTTGGACTGCCTTTCTTCTCTTTAGGTTGCTTGTCATGTCCCAATTTCAAAAACCAGTCTTAGGCCGGGGGTTTGGCTCAGGGGTTCTGCTGCCTGCCTTGCAAGCACAAGGGCCTGAGTTCAATCCCTGGTACAAAAAATAAAAAAAAAAGAAAAAAAAAAAGCCGGGCATGGTGGCACATGGCCTGTAATCCCAGCAGTTGGGAGGCTGAAGCAGGAGGATCTCTGTGAGTTCGAGACCAGCCTGGGCTACATAGTGAGTTCCAGGTCAGTTTCAACTACATAGTGAGACCCCGTCTCAAAAAAACAAACAAAAAAAGAAAACCAGTCTTTTGGCGTAAAGGCAGAAGAGCGCACATATAAAAGTACCTTCTTTGTCATGGAAAAGAAACAAAAAGCTTCTAAGGTGGTGTGTTAGTATTTTATCACTGTGGTGAAGTACCTGAGAAAAACAATTTAGAGGAGGAAGCACTTATTTTGGTTCATGATTTCGGAACTTTCAGCATGGTAGGCTGGTTCCATTGCTGTGGGCCTGAAGTGAGGCACAGCATCGTGGTAGAAGGGTGAGCTTTGTGGCAGCCAGGAAGAAGAGAAAGGGGAAAAGTCAGAGGAAGGGGCAGGGGACCAGATACGGTCCCCTAAGTCATGCCCTTATGAGCCACTCCTTTCATTAGGCCCCACCTCCTGTTTGTATTATCCCTCAAGAATGCCATCAGATTGTGATCTCAGCAGTGGATTAATCCGCTTAGCGAATTTAGGATCCTCGTGATCCACCATTTCTCAAAAGCCCATCAGGTGACAAGCCATTTACATTCGGGGAAAATTTCAAATCAAAACCATAATAGGTGCCATGTTCTTTTATTAATACAACAAATTAAGGACTTTGCAAGTCTGCTTGGAAATCATTTTTAGTCTGCTTTAAGAAAACTCAGTATCTATACATGCTAAATAAGTATGTTTGGGAGGAGTTGGGGCTATCAGGATCTGCAAAGTACCAGGGCTACTGCTAGTTACTTAGTACATGAGAATTCTATTATTACAACTCTAAGGTGGTACTTAGTCTACAGAGCATGCTTCTGAAGCCAGGGAACTTAAATGAAATGACTTGTTT
Organism: Fukomys damarensis; assembly: GCF_012274545.1. Classification (NCBI taxonomy): domain Eukaryota; kingdom Metazoa; phylum Chordata; class Mammalia; order Rodentia; family Bathyergidae; genus Fukomys; species Fukomys damarensis. Next base: position 1,875,084 of record NW_022900943.1, read on the forward strand.
AGGGACTAGAGAGCCAGCTGTGTGGAAATCATCTGAGGTGCATCTTTTTATGTTTTAAGGCAGTGGTCTCACTATGTAGCCTAGGCTAGCCTTGAACTTGAGATCCTGAGTACTGTTATTACAGTTGTGTGCCACCACAGTTTCTGAGATGTAATTTTTAAAATGCACATCTAAAATAGGGATTAGAAATCTGCATTATTTCCTAGTAATTTATAGTCTCAATAAAAAATTTGAGAACTGCTGTTAGGGAATAGAGATCCACATTTAGCTTTGAGGTACCTTTATGAAGCAGGTACATTACTGCTTTAAAATGAGTTAACTATCTTAAAAAATAACTGGTAGGGAAGGTCAAATTCACTAATAAAGTGTGGGAGGTGTTTAATTACTGAGACTCAAAAGATTAAGCTGGACGCAGGGATGCAGTCTAATCCCATCTACTGCAGGGGCTGTGGCAGGAGGACTGCAGGTTTGAGACCAGCCTGGGCAACTTCCAAGATTCTCTCCTAAAGTTTAAAAAGGGTTGGGAGTGTTGCTCTGTGGTAATGGTGTGATTGGGTTTGATGCGGAATACTGGAGAAGGAAATTAATTGATGAACATTGCATGTATAAAAATCAGTTTGACCTGTGATAGCCTGAATGTCTTGATGCTTTTTTTTCTTTCCTGCACAGAACCATAAACAGTCTCAAGTCTGTCACTCCTTTACAACCACTGATTGCAGTTTGTTACCTTCTACCTCTTCTCTAGTTAGTATCTCCTGCACAGTTGCTTCTTAACCATAAGGAACTGCTTTGATGGCACTTCCTTGCTTAGAAACCCATTAATGGCTTATTGCCAATCTGGAAGAGTTCAAATATAAAGGCATATAAAATCTCTTCTGTTGGTTTCCTCTTTATTTCCCCCCTTCTACTGTGATGTCCCAGTTTTTACTGATTTTGGGTGGGGGTTGAGACAGGGTCTCGCTTTTGTAGTTCACGCTGGCCCTGAACTCACTATGTACCCCAGGCTGGCCTTGAACTCCTGCCTCTGCCTCCTGAGTGCTGGGATTACAGTCATGCACCACCACTCACCACCTCTGAAATGTTTAGTTGACTACAGGTCTTTAGAAATTAACTCACAATTCTTAAGTTTGAGTACCTTATTTTCCCCTTCAAGTTTGTCATAAGTATATAACTAAGGCTCAGAAAAAAAATTGCATTTCTACCTTGAAATCTTAATTTGACATTTTCCATATTCATGTGCCTATTCCCTGAAATTTAGTTTTTCTTTTACTCATTTTGTATTTCATTAATTGCTTTCATTTTTTTCATGGTTTTATCTGATCTCGTTATACTTCTTTATTTGCAGTACTGGGGTTGAACCCAGGGAACGCTGAGCTGTATCTTCAGACCCCCCCACCCCGCCTTTTTCTGACAGGCCCTCACTACGTAGCCCAGGCTGGCCTTGAACTACTTAGCCTCCTGGGTACTGGAATTATAGGCATGCGCCACCATGTCTGGCTCCCACCTTTTGTTTTGAGGCAAGTTTTCACTAAATTGCCCATCATGGCCTTGAACTTGCGATCCTACTTTAGCCTCCTGAGTAGCTGGGATTATAGGTATGCTCCATGTTAAAAAAAAAAAAAAAAAAAATCAGTAAAAAAATGGGGCATCACAGTGGAAGAAGGGGAAATAGAGGAAATCAACAGAAGAGGTTTTATATGCCTTCGTTACACCAGCTACGTACACACATACATAAGCAGGTGTGTGTAGAGTGTGTATATGCATCCACACACATACATATACCCCAATACCACGTGTCATTAGTAAATATTTAGGTATCAGAATTTTGTTTCCTCCTACACAATGGTAGAGGGCTTATGGCTGTAGATGTTTTCTCATTCATGTCAGATTACCCTGTTTTGTTCACTGTAAGATTTAAAGGTATATATGCTGACTTCTGCATCAAGTAGATAACACCAGTATGTCCTAATTATTATATTGTTATTTTTGTGATGCGGGGGATTAAACCCAGGAGGGCCTCAAAAAGGCTGAACACATACTCTACCAATGAGCTACACCTTTACCCCTATTTTATTTTATTTTTTGGTTTTTTGAGACAGAGTCTCACTATGTAGTTGAGACTGACCTGGAACTCACTATGTAGCCCAGGCTGGTCTCGAACTCACAGTGATCCTCCTGCCTCAGTCTCCCGAGTGCTGGGATTACAGGCGTATGCCACCACGCCCGGCACCCCTATTTTAAATGTTCAAGGGGGATAAACAGTAATGCTGCTGAATATGAAAAATGTTACCAAGTAGAATAAGGAATAATCAGGTAGAATAAGGAATAATTGAAGTTACAAAAAAAATATCTGGGGATAATTTAATTGAAAACAGACATATTGACAAGTATCTTGAAACCTTTTTTTTGCCATTATGTTTCTTGGCCATAAACTATGAAGTCAGTACGTTATCTTAAGGAAAAACAGGGATTCTTTAGACCCTTATTAAGGTAAAGCAAACTCTAGCTAAGGATGTAGCTCAATGGTATAGCACTTACTTGGTATGTTCAAGGCCCTGATGGGTTTAAAATCCTCAGTATCAAAAAACAAATCACAAAACTGCATCTTTTCCCTGAGTATACTAAACATGTTAAGGACAGAAGTATTAAAATTCTCTTGCATAAAGTTCAGATAGTTTTAAAGATCACCTTTTTCCTTATGCACTGTGAATTGGCACCCTAAGTTTAAAATAGTTGCAAGTGCTGTACAAGACTGTAGTCTCTTGAATATTGTCTCATATTGTCTTGAATATTCAATATTTTACCATATGTCTCTGGAATTTCCTACATCAGAAACCATAAAATGATCAAAGGTTTAACAACTGATCAAAATAAACTTGAGAGGTTCAGTGGTTCAGGTAAAAGTATTTGTTATTGCCATCTGAACTAGTAGATTTGCCACAGGTAGCATTTATAAAATTATATCTATGCTATCAGTTTTTATCTGAATCTTTCTGCCAGTGGCCCTACTAAATGATTTTTATGCTTTACATCTTAATAGCTTGCTCTTAAAGACCCTGTTATGACATCTGATGTCAGCAAGGATTTTTTTTTTTCTTTTTTGGTTTTTTGAGACTGGGTCTCACTATGTAGTTGAGACTGACCTGGAACTCACTATGCAGCCCAGGCTGGTCTCAAACTCACAGCGATCCTCTTGCCTCAGCCTCCTGAGTGCTGGGATTACAGGCATGGACCACCACGCCTGGCTTGAGAGGATTTAATAAATGTCAAAGCCTCGGAAACTCTACTTACCACTATATTTAATACTGCCTCATCTGTAAAACAAGTTCATCAGAGGTCTCGGCTCTAAGATACTTAAGATTCACTCAAACCACCATTTAAAACAGCTATTACTAGAACTGGAATGGTACATTTTAGGTTTATTTCCTAATTTCAGTAATACCACATTGGCAATAACAAATTAGCTACCTCAGAATTGTTCCCTAGAGTAGGTAATCTAAAATAATTTGTTCACTGTTATCTAATTTCCAGATAATATGCATGGGAACTAACCCTAAGTGAGCAAACACTGTTCCTTCACTCATTTAACTTCCTAGATTAACTTCTTCAATGTGAGATTGGAATTATATGAGGGAATAATCTGCATTTAAAAACCAGTATTTTTAAAGGTGTAGGGAAAGTGGGAAGGGTAGGGGAAAGGTAATAAAGGAAAAGAGAAAGATATGAGAAAATGAAAAAATGGAAATAAAATGTTTGTAAATGGGGACGGGAGGAGGGGGTGAAGGAAGGGCAGGGACAAGGGGAAAAAATGAGAACCAAGACCTGTCATGTAAAGGTGTAAGATCCCAATGATGAATGTAACTGTACTGTATACCTAAAATGTACCAATAAACTCAATAAAAAAAAACAAACAGTATTTTTATGGTTAACTTTTCTGACAGTCAAAGGTGTTGTGGGGTGTAGTGATTAGGCAAGGGGAAGAGTTTAGCCAGATACCCTTGATTTATCTATTACAACAGATAAAAGTAAGGGTAAAGATAAATGCACACTAAGGACTTAATACTTAGGTATATTTAAGTTTTGTTTTTTTGGTTTTTTTTTTTGAGACAGGATCTCACTCTGTAGCCCAGGGTGGCCTTGTACTTGCCTTAGCCTCCCCCAAGTGCTGGGATTAAAGAATATACTACTACTAACTAATGCCTGGCACCTAAAAGGGCTCAAATACATATTCAGGTAGGCCCAGGCATGCTGGTGCATGCCTGTAATCCCAGGATTGCTGCAAGTTTGAGGCTAGCCTGGGCTACTGACCAAAATGAGTTCAAGGCCAGCCTGAACTACAGTGTGACCCTGCCTCAAAAACAAAAATAATTTAACCTACACTTTACATGAAGTAATTTGGGGGAGGAATGGTTCACTAGGTGGTAATAGCTAACTACAGATTATATGCTAGGCTAGGCACCATTTCGAATGCTTTCTAGTGGCATTTTTATTCACATTTCACAAGTGAGGAAACAAGCTTGGTAGCTTGCCCAAGTTCACAGAGGTAGTAGCAAGTGAAAAGACTGTGATACTACCTCAGCTCATAGGGTCTAGGTCAAGTCCATATTTAACTATTGTGCTACAGCTGCTATCAAACCTCAGTAAAACGATGGAGCTAAACTCAAAATGAGGTTGGCCAATTAATATTTGTGGGCAGTAAGAATCTTTGGAGTCACATTAAGTGCCTTCAAATTATTTCAAATAAGACCATATTTTAAATTGCTATCAGTAAATATTTATTAATGATTGAAGCCAAGAATTTTGTGAATGCATTTTAATACCTTGTTGATAAAATAGTAACATTCCATCTTTGCAGTCTAATAATACAGGAAGATACTGGTAAAGGCTTTGATGTGCATATCTATTATAACCAGGCAGTCATAACACACACAAACCACCTACTTTAGTGTTACACCACACCAACTTTTCAGAAAAGCCATCCTGAAGCTCTACTGGATAGCTGAGGAAGTAGTGCCCAATATTTGAGGAAGAGGAAGAAAGAAACTGAAGTAGTAAGCAGCACACATCTCGAAGCCCACTTCTAAGCACACGACATCATGAATATTACAAAAGGATGCAAAAAAAAATCAGCACTTTCATAAAGAGCATTTGGCTACATTCAACGCATGAGGAGACTATGCTTGGGGCCATCCACTCTCTCCAGCTTCTCGAAGTGTTTCCTGGCATTGCGAATGTTGATCAGAGTAGCTGCAGAGGGGATGGATGGATCCGACATAACCACCATCACATACGTGTTTGATGTGAAGATGTCGATGAAAGCAGCGAAGTTAGAATTCCTAACTTCCATGCTCTGGAAAGAAGCGGCCAATTTACTGCAGCTCAACTTGAACTGCTTAATGATGTTGCTGATCTTTTCAAAGCGGTGGACGTCACGCTGCTCTTTGCACTGGTAATGAGAGATCACCAAGAACGTAGCTCTCTCAAACAGCAGAACTTCGTCAGCCTCGATAATCTGAGCAAAGTTCCTTAGGTTCATCTCCAGCTGCTGAACGTTGGGGATCAGCTGATAGACTATACTAGACCAGGCCTTGTAGAGCGTCTCGTCCCAGATGGATGTTCGGAAACAGGCGCACTCCAGGGGGCGAGACAATCGCCTCAGGTCTTCCTCTCGCTCTTTGAAAATCAGGTCACGCTGGTCCTCCTGAACCAGATCCATTTTGTGCACCAGGCAGAAGATTTTGGCGTCAGGTGAGTTCTGGAGGATGGCCTCCAGACAGGACTGGTAGTAATGCATGTCCTTTTCCAGTTCGCGGCTCTCGACATCGAACACGTAAATCAAAACCTCGACGTTACGGAAGATGTTGTCTCGCTGGCTGGTGAAGTAATTTTCCATAAAGGTGTCCTGACCGCCGCAGTCCCACAGGTTCAGCACCAGATTCCCCAGGAAGCGGACGTGGGAGTGCTCCACGTCGATGGTGGCACCCAGACGCCTGGTGTCGCGAGCAATGTAGTTTGCAAAGATAATCGACCTCATGCTGGTCTTCCCCGACCCGCTCTTCCCCATCAACAGCACCTTTTTCTTCATGGCTGTATTTGGCATCACCCGCCGGGCCGCCGCGGACTGGGCCTGAGGCGCGGCCTAACTGCAGCACCAAGGGAGGAGCGCGGAGGGCTCTGCAGGCCGGGCCACGGTCCGCGCGGTTGGGCAGGCCAAGAGCGCGAGCTCGGGGCCGGAGAGGCCGCGGCGGAGAAGCTTTCCCTCAGAAGAGAGCGCCTGGGACGGCCGGATGCAGCCGCTCTTAAGAAGCGCAAGCTCCGCAAGGAGGCAGGCCGCTACGTCTCTGCCGCCACCCACTACCGTGGTGATCTCGCGAGAACTCTGCGGTCTCGCCACCGCCCACTTCCGGCGACAATCTCGCGAGAACTCAGCTCGGCTGTCAATATTTTCAACTCTCTGAGACGCGACTACTTTAAAGGAAACTTAGTAGGGGCGACACGAGAGATGAAATGGAAGGGAAACCAAGAATTCGGGTGTTTTTTTTCTATTTAATGTGAGCGTACTGTTGCAAGGTGATACGTGTGTGGTTGTCGGGAGAATGCTGCCCTCTCGTGGCCAGAAGCCCACAACACCACTACTGCGGCCCGCCTCGCCTGAGTAAGGTGGGTCTGGCCTGTGAAGTGGAGGGAAGGCTTAGCTTCTTGGCGCTTGTAGGGAGGGCAAGTGGAAACTGTTCAGACGAAGGAAGAGGCCCGAGAGGCCAGATGACATCCCTCCTCCCAATCTGATTTTCTCCTAACCTCAAACTTGAGGATTTTTAATCAGAATTCCAGAGTAGCCGGGTGCGGTGGTGCAGGCTGTACTTTCAGCACTCTGGGAAGCTGAGGTAGGAAGATCACAATTTCTAGTGAGAACTTGTCCCAAAATAAAACAACAAAAACAACAAAATCCCCGATACCTTGAAACAAGCAAACAAAAACCACCCCAAAGCTTGAGGAAGTTGTAATGTGGAACACAATGCATTAGCTCCATCCTCACAGTCACCTTGACTATATTCAAGTGAGGAAATCAAAGATTAGTCACATTAATACTAACTTCAGAGTTGACTGCCCCTCTCCCCCATATGATTCTGTTCTTGGTCTTCAGGTAGGTAAATGAATCGTTGTCATTCATTTTATCATTCAGAATAAATCAGCACTATCAGGATATCGAAGCCGCCTATTTTCCATGCTGTTTTAAAGCCCTCTTCGGGTTCTATTCTATACTGTATCAATGCAGATACTCTGTTCCATTCATTCAGAATGTATTTTAGTGCTTAATATGTGTAGGGCATTGAGCTATTTTTTTTTCATCGTTAGTACATTTTAGGTATACAGTACAGTTACATTCATCATGGGGATCTTGTACCTTTACATGACAGATCGTGGTTCTTATTTTTTCCCCCTTCCCCTGCCCTCCTTTCACCCTCTCCACCCTTCCCTAGTTACAAAGACTTTGTTTCCAGTTTTTCCTTTTCTAATATTTTTTCTTTTCCCTTCTTTCCTTTTTCCTACCCTTCCCACTCCCCCTACTCCTTTAGACCTTTTCTGCCTGTATCACATTATCAATTACACAATTTGAACCTTACACTTTTAGTTTTTCATACCAGAGAAACTGTTCGGTATTTACACATGTGTTCTATTTATTTCATTAAGAGTATGGCCTCACTGTGCATCCATTTAGCTTTAAATGTCTCTAGTTAATTTGTGCAAGAAGTTAAAAAAAATGGTCCTTGCATTTTAAAAAATGAAAATAGGGTGAAATGCCACAATACAAAATAGTATGTGGAAATCTCTCAGTATATTCAAACTCGGTTTCATCTCCTTGGGGACATTTCTTCTGCTGCATTTGAATCTGCTCCACAGGTGCTCTCAAGAGTCTTCGCCATCATTCTGGGCTTTCCCTTCTTCCATTCTTTTGAGTTAGGTATCTTTTTTCCTGGGCTCCATGTCCTCTTCATTTTTGGCTAATTAACACTTTCTAATAATTTTCTTATAAAAAAGTGTGAAGCGACTCTGGGTATGGTGGCCTATGTCGAATCCCAGCACTCAGGAGGCTGAAGCAGGATGAACGGAATTCGAAGCCCGCCTGGGCTGCATAGGGAATTCCAGGCTGCATAGTACAAGGTGAGACTTTGTCTCAAAACCAGACAAACAAAAACAAAATATGAAGGTAGTAAAAAATTGAAGACTTTGTGTGTCTTGAAGATGTCCACTTGACTGGGCATAATTTTCCCCCAGAGTCTTGGAGGCCTTGCTCCTTTATATTTGTTTTTTGTTTTTTGAAACTTACATGTACCATTCCCGCTTCTTTGTATTTGACCTATTTTTCTTCTGTCTAAAAAAGTTATTCTTTCATTATTTTTGGTGTTCTGAAATAATGTAACAGTGGCGTAGTGAGGCCCCACTGTTCATTGTGTTGGGTCCTGCAATGTGTCTTTTCTTTAATACAATGTATCTTTTAATATGGAAGCCATGTCTTTAAAATTTTTTTAATTGAGTTTATTGGTACATTTTAGATATACAGTACAGTTACATTCATCATTGGGATCTTACACCTTTACATGACAGTTCTTGGTTCTCATTTTTCCCCTTGTCCCTGCCCTTCCTTCACCCAATGTCTTTTAATTCTGGAATGTGTTCTTGAGTTTCTGATATGTACACCTGTTTTCCCTGTTCTGTGTTTCAATATTAACACTCTAGTTATCTGACATTGGATTTTCCTCTAATGTTCTTATTTCTCTTTCTTATTTCTGTATTTTTGTTCCACTTCCCAAGGAAACTTCTATCATCTTGATCTTCCAACTCTTCTTTGGGGGTTCAAATTTGGTATCATTTTCATTTGTTTTTTGAGATCGGGTCTTGCTTGTAATCTAGACTGGGCTTGAACTTGGGATCTTCCTGCCTCAGTTTGCTGATTGCTGAGAATTTAGTTCTGTGCTATCTCACTTGGCTTGGAATAAGTTTTATTTTCCACAGATTTTTTATTATTCTATTATTGATTGATTGCAGTACGGTGGATTGAACCCAGGAAGCTCTGCGCTACATCTCCAGCCTTTTAAAATTTTTGAGATAGAGTTTTACTGAGTTGCTAGGTTAGCCTCCAACTTGCAATGCTCCTTGGTAGCTGGGACTACAGGCATGTGCCACCATACCCATGCTGATTATTTAAAAATTTTTTTTCTTGGATTAAATATCTTTTACCTTTCTAATGATAACTTTAATTTTTTCAAGGTGCTTGGGACTAAATGTAGGATCTCATGAATACTAGGCATGTACTTTACCACTAAGATATACCCCTAACCCCTAAAGATGTTTTCATCTTTTTAGTCATAGTTTCTTCTAAATTCCTTTGTTTACATGTCCTCCCTCTCTCTCTCTCTCTCTCTCTCTCTCTCTCTCTCTCTCTCTCATTTTCTTTGTTTTTTTGAGGCAGGGTCTCACTACGTAGTTGAGACTGGCCTGGAACTCACTATGTAGCCCAGGCTGGTCTTGAACTCACAGTGATCCTCCTGCCTCAGCCTTCCAAGTGCTGGTATTACAGGTGTGCGCCACCACGCCCATCTGTTTATATGTTCTCTTGTCTTGGTCCTTCTTTTCCATGTTAGAATGTCCTCAGTTTACCAGTGAGTGACCTTTGCTCCTATTTAAAGTTATTTAAACCTTGTAAGTTGCACTAGAAGACGGTGAAGTTTCTTGAAATGGTATGTTTCTTGGAAGAAACTTGTTGTCTGCATCTTTAGATCTGTTTTCTTTAACTAGTTATGACACAGGAATTACCATGGTGGGCCAGATAAAATAAGCACCAGGGCACAGCAAATTATTACCCTTTGTAGCACAGTATGTTTCAACAGACCCATCATAAGACTCTGATTAACCACAGAAGCAGAGTGTTTGCATCATATGTGAGTTTTACAAAGGAAAAAACCTTCATAAGCCTCCTAGATTCACTTGCTGTTAGTCAATTTAAAAATCACTGATTTTGGAGGGCACACAACTGAGCAATTTGTTACTAGTTTCCTACTAGCTTTACTTTGGAAAAACTTGTGGTGTTTGGGTTATGGTAACAGTTGCCTAGGTTATTTCCCAGGAGCCTGAAGGCTACTTTTGCTAAAACACTGACTTGTCTACAAGTACTCAAAGCTGCTGTACAAATGTCTGATGGGTGACTAAAATGGGACGAAAGACATAGCATCTCTGTCTTAGTATTGTGTCTATCACATTTGCTGTTTTAAACTTGAGGTCAGATTCTGCTCAGCTCTATATATAGATTTGTTGTGCATGAAAAAAAAGATTGTCCAAAACTGTGACTGAAGGTTAATATGGCTTGTTGTACAATGGAGCTGGTGTGTTTCTTCTGCCCCACCCTTATGCTATGCAGAAGCTACGAAAACCCAAGCACCCAAAGTCCTTCTGCCCTGTCCCTAGGCCGAGCTCCCCAGAGTGGGGAGGCTTTACACAGAATGATACCAGAAACACCAAAGTTCAGCAGCCTCTAGGATGCTTTGACCGTGAATACTTGGTGCTCCAAGTTTGTAAAAAAAAGAAATATCTTTGAAACCGTGCCCCGGCCAATGGAGATGATTGGATGTTAGCCCACTCCGACAAATCGGTAAAATCCTGCTGCTGTCTTTGTTTTGTGATCAGGACTTTTGCCACTCTCCCACCAACTGCTCACTCCTTTCAGCTGAAGCCTCTTCCTCGCAATAAACTTTTCCTGTGTAAGTGTGTGCATGCTTGAAATAGTTGGCCAGTCTCATTTCTAGCATGTCTCAGTCAAAGGATCCCTTTGGTGCCAATTAGATTTTCCTTGGATTCTTCTACTGAGTGTAAGCCTGATAAGTGGTGTTGGTTTGCTTTTTGTACCTATGATAAAATACCCAAGATAGCTACTTAGGAAGAAAAGGTTTATTACGCTCACCGTTTTGAAGGTTGGAAGTTTAAACTATAATGAAGACTCAGTTAGTGCATCACCTTATACACCTCATACACGGTGAGGACAGTAGCAGGAGTGTATGGGGAGTGAGCAAGTGATCCACATCCAGCCAGGAGCAGAAGGGCGTGGACGGGGCCACACTCGGGCTTTTAACAGCTGAGCTACCTGAGCTACCCAGGAACCCCACAAGAGAGCTCCTGGAGCTGAGGTCCCTTCCCTATTTTCTCTCACTTTTTCTGTAAGGGGCTGACCTGATCCCCATCTGGGCCGTGTCCTCTCCAGCTTTTCTTCTCCTCAAGCTAAAGTTTCCTCCAATTTTTTCACAAACTAAAGCTGTTGCCTAGGTGGGGTACCTTCTGAGGGTACAGTGTTGACCTAAGGACCGCCACTAGGCCTCACCTTGTACAAGTTCTACCACCTCCCACTAGTGCCACGGTGCCCTGTGGACCAAAGTGTCGCTCATAGTGGGCCTTCTGGGGACAGACCACATCCAAACCATGTCTGGTTCCTGAGTGGGAAGGTTGATAGACAGACGTCACTTAATCTTCCTGTGTATAATGTGGAAACCCAGCCCTCAACGTTTCTGGTTTTCCTCTAGTCCAGAGGCGCCCTGCATTACCTCTTCTGAGGAAATAAAAATGCTAGTCTTAGATGACAAGTTGGTATCGCCTAGCTCTGGGGTCTAACTGCTTCTCATGCAGATTTATGCAGTCCTGTTTATAGTGCGATCTACACCTCACTGGAGGCCATCGATTCTTGGATCTTTAGAAAGTTCTGCGGCAAAAATTCTACTTCCTGGATTTTCCACTACTAGATGAAAATTCAGATTTTTTTAGTTTTAGTTTTTAAATTTTGAGACAGAGTCTTGCAAAGTTGGCCAGGCTGGCCTTGAACTCCTGATTCTCCTGCTTCAGCCTTTTGGGTGCTAAACTCACAGGTACAGGTACGTGCCGCCATGCCCAGCTGGGATTTGGCTTTCATGTTTCAACTAAGTCAGTGGCCATTGTTCATCGGGGCGCTTGTCCCACATGTGTGATTTTATTACCCTATCTGTTGTTCTTACCCTCTCCTTCCATCACGTTCATTTTAGTGGGATTTAGAAAGATAAATGCATGTGTTCAGTCTGCCACTTTATATGGAAACGAGAGCTTGAGCTAAAATATTCAAGAAATAATTTGATGGGACTTTATGCTGCCTGGCAAGAGTGAGGCCCCGAGTTTGATTCCCTTTACCAAGGTGGGGTGATGGTGGGGGAGAAGGGACTTTATGCAAAGAATTTTTTAGTTTTTTCAGTGCTTGGATGAAACGCAGGGTCCCATGCACGCTAGAGAAGCACTCCGCCACTGCGTTACATTCCCAGCTAAAGAATTACAAAAAGATTTACTGAAATATAACTTACATATTATAAAATTAATCTATTGATGTAAGTGTTCTATCATCACAGCTCAGTTTTAGAATATTTCTACCACTCCCGAAAGTCCCTTGCTTTAGTTCCGTTTGCAGTCAGTCTCTGCTCTGACCCTGATACCCAGGGAGTTCGGATCTGCTTTTTGTCTCTGTAGATTTTCCTTCTCTAAAACTTCCATATAAGTGGAATCTGTGTAGGGTATATGTATAATGGTGTATAAATGAATGTATATCTAATTGTATTCACACCCACATCATATATAAATTATATATATATA
>NW_022900943.1:1888250-1890124 GCF_012274545.1 Fukomys damarensis
ATATATTATATATATATATATATATATATATATATGCCTGTATCTGGGCGTGAGGTCCACCCGTAATATAGCATGTATTAGCTCATCTCTTTGTATTGCTCAAACATAGTCCATTGTCAGATTGTATGGTTATATGCCACATTTTTGTTCATTCACGAGATGGTGGAAATTAAGATTGCTTCCCATCCAAGTAGTAACCAGGGCCAACCCTGCTTAGCTTCTGAGATCAGGCAGCATTGGGCACATTCAAGGCGGTAATGGCCATGCGCGAGACCGTTTCTGCTTCCTAGGCTATCAGGGATGTTGCTGCTGTGGAGCATTCACACCAAGTCCTTCCTTCCGTGTTTATTAGTGCGTGTTTGCAGCACTCATGATTACAGTCCTTGTTGGAAGTCGGAGCATCATTTAACACCTCTTAATTCTTCATCACTCCCATCCCTTGGTCCCTACCCCTTTGCAAAAGATCTGTCTTCCTATTATCTATCTTTTATTTTGCTCTTTATTGATATTTTGGGTTTTTTATATGAGAAACACAATATTTAATATTAATAATTTAATTTAAGCTTGTTTCATTTATTTCACTTAACACGGTCTCAAGGTTTATCCATTTTCCTACAGATGACTCAAGTTTATCCTTCTGTCTGGCAGAGGAACACTTCTGTATGGTTGGTGGCAATGTAAAATAGTACAATCACTACAGAAATCAGTCAGGAGAGCTAAGACTAGAAATCCCATTTGACTGAGCTATTTTTCTTCTAGATGTCTCCTGAAATAGTTAAAGCCACATTCCAGTTGTCTGCACACACGTTTATAGCTGCACACTTCACAACAGCTAAATCTTGGCAGTCTATATGCCCATCAACATAAGTGGATGAAGTGTGGTGTCTATATACAGTGCAGTACTACTCTGTCATAAAGGAGAAACTTGAATAATTTGTAAGAAAATGGATGCACCTTGAGACCATAGTGTTAAGGAAAAAATACCCATTTTATTAAGATAAATATCACATCGTTTCTCACTCAAATTATAAAGAACAAGATAAAAGATAGACAATAGTTAAGTAGAGAGATCTTTTTCAAATGGGAAGGGGAACAGGAGATGGAAGGAGGGGTGTGAAGGGAGGGAAAAGGGATTTAAAAAAAGAACTGAAGAAAAAATCAAAATAGAACTTTTGAAAATAGGAAAGAAAACAAGAGTTGGAGGGGACAGGGAGGGATGGGTGTAGAAGAGAAAGAAAAAGATGTGTTATGTGTGTGTACAAACTCCCCGGCACAAAGGAATCATTATGTACTGCAAACATGTACTAAAAAAAGAATTATCTTTGTAAAGTGCGTTTCCTGAATCTGTTGAAATTGTTTTTATTTTGTTTCATTGACGTGGTGTATATTAGTTGGTCTCCGAGGTAAGAACCACCTGTATTCTTGGGCTAATCCTCTCTTGGTCAGGGTGTCTGATCCTTGTACGTTGTTGTCGGCTTTTTGCTACTGGCTGTTTTAAAAGGATTTTGTCAGAGGGCAGAGGAGCCCTGAGGCCTCACTGCCGTCCGTCCGGTGAGCACAAAGCAGAAAGGCTGCTCTCGGGGGATCGCGTGTCGAGGGAAAACTGAAAACAGCTGACGCTGAGCTGTTTAGCAGAGATGCGCAGTGGGAGCCGGGAAGCAGGTGGATCCTGCGCTGCTCTGACGGCTCGTGCCCGCCGGGGTGGGTAAAGGTGAGCGCGGGGACGGCTCGGCTCCCGGCCTGCTGGAGGTGAGCGCCTGCTGGCTGCCGGCGGCGTGGTGAGCTGACTCCGTGTCCCTTTGTCATTCATCCTTGCTCACCCTGGGGTCAGGAGAAGCAGCAGCCTCTAGGTCCTCAGTGAGGCCGGCTGGGCG
>NW_022900943.1:1890154-1893314 GCF_012274545.1 Fukomys damarensis
CCCCGCCTCCGGCTCCCTAAGCCGAGGCCTGGGTCGGACGCTGCCGCTCTCGCGGCCCAGCCCCCGCTCGCTCGCGGAAGCCCTCGGCTGCGGTCTACGTTCGCTGCGCGCTTGATGGCGCTGCCGCCGCCTCCGCTCCCGCAGTCCTGCGCTTCCACGCGTCCCTCCCGGCCTCAGCCGTGCCGTGTGTCGGGCTTGGATCCGTCGTGACGGCGAGGTTTAGCAACCCGAAAGAGCTAAAGCTGCTAAAAAGACAAAGTCTAAAATGCTTTGCACCCAGAGGAGTCACTGTCGATTTTCCACGGGGTTGTTCCAGAAAGTGTAGCCTTTCGAGTGGTACACGGCGATGTACCTGGGGCTGCGTATGTTATAAAGCAACAGAATAAAAATCGTGCAACTCCCCTTTCGAATGTCTATTTTGAGGAAAATAACAAAAATGACCATATTAAAATGTAGTTTTTTCTCCTTAGGGTATGGGGATCAAACCCCGGATCTTATGCAGGATAGGCGAGTGTTCCACTATTGAGCTACTTTCATGGCACTAAATGTAAACTTTTAAGGTAAACTACTGCTTGCAATGGACTTATAGATCTCCGGCTTATCCACTCAGTTTTTTTGGCCTTTTCCCTAGAGGACAAGTCTGCAAACAAAGACCAGCTTGAGTCTGAATCTAAGATCTGTTGCTCATTAATGATCTGCCCTTCCGTGTTTTCTTTCTTTCTCCTTCCTTCCCTTCTTTCTTTTTAAGTGGTATTGGGGCTTGAACCCAGGGCCTGCACTCCAAGTTACATTCCTAGCCCCCCCTCACTTTTTTTGAGACAGGGTCTCACTGTGTAGCTCAGGCTGGTCTCGAACTCACAGCGATCCTCCTGCCTCAGCCTCCCGAGTGCTGGGATTGCAGGTGTGCACCACCACGGCCGGCCCTAGCCCTTGTTTTGGAGACAGGGTTTCACTAAATTGCTAAATTGTGCTCACTGGGGTTGAAACTGTGATCCTCCTGCCTCAGTCTCCCAGAGTTCTGGGATTACAGGTGTGTGCCACGTAATCTTGTGTTCACCTCCCAGCTTCAGTATTCTGATTTGTAATATGAGCGAGTAGGTTTGTCAGTTTGTTCTCTGATTAGTTCATCGTCAGTATTTTATACTAACTTCTAGATTTGTCTGTTCTAAGAGAGATGAAGACTTTCTGAACAGACTGAAAACTACACAAGAAAAAACATCAAGAATCAACGAATGATATTAAATTAGAAAGCTACATAACAAAACAACCGACAGAGTGAGGAGACAACTTACAAAATGGGACAGAGGACTAACATCTAGGATATACAAAGAACTAAAAAAAAATTAGATCACCCAAAATAAAAGGCCTAATCAAAATAATGGGCAACTGGAATGCATGCTTCACATAAGCAGTACAAATGGCCCATAAATACACCGTAGGGAGCCACCTCGGCGGCGTCTGAGGATCCATAAGGACACAATGCCGCTGTCTAGCACATGTGCACCACGGGACACACTTGTGTAAGTGTGACTCGGCACAGACTACCCGGCTTGTGTGATGCAGTGATGTAAGGACATAATGACGGGAGGCTGTGTAGCGGCCCACATATGTGCTCAGGAATAAAGACATTTGCTGCTCTTTCTGTTGCTGACGTCAGCAGCTCCTTGTGTTTTCTTTTTCTTGGGATCTCACCCACAAAAATACCCCTTCAGCACCCCCCAGTCCCGACATACACGGAGAAATAGTCAATGTTGCTGGCTATTACAGAATGGCAAATGTCAAGAAATCAAATAACATAGGTACAAATGCCCCATGATGAATGTGATTATTATGCATATCTAAACTGTACTAAGAAACAATTAAAAAAGCAATACAGATGTTAGCTGCAGGTAAGAAGGAACTCTTCTACACTGTTGGGGGGAATGTAAACTAGTACAACCACTATGGAAGCCATCGTGGGGATTCCTCAAAATACTAAAATTAGAAGTTCCGTTCGACTCAGCTTTTCCCCGTCTACGTATTTCCACGGAACACTTAAAGACATCATATTACATTGATACATGACAGCTGATGTTTATAGCAGCACAACAGCAGCCAAATCTTGGAAACAGGCTGTATGTTTATCAACAGATGAATGGATAAAAAATTGATATTTATCTACAATGGAATACTACTCTGCTATAAAAAAGGATGAACTGGAACCATTTGTAGAAAAATGCATGCACGTTGAAGACAGTGTTAAATGAAATCACACACACAAGCTTAAGTACCATGTGGTTTCTCTCATACAAGAAGTATAAAGAGCAAAATAAAGAAAAGGTGGTAATTTATATGCAATGGAGTACTACTCTGCGAAAAAGAAGATAAGTTTGATTCATTTGTGGGAAAATAGATGCATCTTATGACCAAAAGCTTAAGTAAAATAAACCATACAAGTTTTAATATTACATGGTTTTTCTCATATGAGAAACTCAAAATATAACTCAAGAAAAAAAGGTAGATAATAGGAAACAGGGAGCTAGAACTTTTCCAAGTGCAAAGGAGAACAAAGTATAAAGGGGGGAAGGTAAAAAAAAAAGAATTAGCATGAGTTAGGTACATGTACCAGCTCCACACAACGAGTGTAATCATTGTGTACTGCAAACATGTACTGAGAGGAGAGAGAGCAGGCAGCACTTCCAGAAAAGGACCTGAAGTGGTTTGGTTTACAGCTGGGGACAGGTTTAGGGCGGTCTTTCGGTCGGGGCGAGGCTGGGCAGAAGCAGGACACTGGAGGCAGTGAGGATGAGGGCGGAGGGGGGCTGCCCTACTGTCCAGCCGTTTGCTGGCCATCGTCGAGGGTTGGCCGTTCCACCTCCACCTTCGAGGTCTCCACGCAGTGCAGAAAGCACGGACAGGAGCAGCTGGGAGCGCCGGGCGGTCGGCAAGGTTTGAAGGGAAGGGGGCATCTGTTACCACATGAAAAGCTCCCTCTGGTTGCAAAATGACAGAAAGCAATCGGCCAAGAGGCAGGGTGAAGGCAGAGACGCTAGGATGGGCGAGCTGGGGGATGGGGAGACGCAAGCCATCCTACGGGGAGGCCGAGTCGGGGAGGTTTTAGGTGACTGCGGGCAGCGGCCTTTCCCACGCCCCCCACGGGGCCCCCCGCCCCCCACGGTCC
>NW_022900943.1:1893968-1894503 GCF_012274545.1 Fukomys damarensis
GCGGCTGCTGTACCACCGAGGGAAGAGATGCAGGTTGGCTGCCTGGGTGTTGCCATGGATGCTCCAGGCAGGCTGAGCACAAATGCACCCCACTTCCCCAGGTCCATGCCACCCACTCTCACTCAGTTTCTCCAGTTCAGACAAAGCTGAGATCACAGGCAAACCCCAGCTTCTTGGTGGCATGGCTTAATGCCAGGGAGCAGCCGGCTCGGGCCTAAACCGCGGCCTCCGAGGGCGGGACGGCGGGTGGTTCTGACCCAGCTCTCCCGCGAGGCGGGCTTTCTAGAGAGCAGGGCCCGAACTGCGCCCCCCGACCCTTCGAAAGGGCCAACGCGGCCCTGAGACCAGAGGACCGGGCTTTAGCGTCGACGTCTTTAGTCTTAAAAACGCAGCCACGCGCGCCACGGGTTCGCCACCCCTGCTGTCGCCTCGGTGTCGGATGGGACCACGGCGGTGTCTGTGTGTGGCGAGCCGTTTGCCCTCCGGGGCTCCTCTCCCCGGGGCCCTGCGTCCTCCTGCTCGTCCCGCTCCTCCT
>NW_022900943.1:1894532-1932192 GCF_012274545.1 Fukomys damarensis
CTCCGCCGCCAGGGGCCTCAGCCCTGCGGACACGCCGCGTCCTCCGCTCTTGTTCTCCCGTGAGAACCCCCGGGTGCGACACCATCTCCGGGCCGCTGCCTCTCTTCGGACCTCGGTCCGACCCGCCTGGCTGTCTCTGCCCGCACCTTGGACGACTGAGCCGAGCTCTCCCTTCGGCAGTTCCTGCCCTCCAGGGGCAGCGGTCGTCCGCCTGCCTTGGTTTACGCCCTCCCGCTGTGCGGTGTTCCCTTGCTTCCCCTCCACCCCCACGGTTCCTTCCCTGGTTCTCTCGGTTTTATGTCGTCCTAATTTACGTCCGGGTTTGCTCTCCCGCACGAGCCACTCCTGCGTGGGCCGGGCTTCTCCGCGTCCCGGGGACTTTCTGTTGTTTGCACCTGAAACGCTGTGTCCCTTCTCCTGCGGCCTCGCCCCAGCGCAGGTCCCCCCGAGCCGGTCCCGCCGTGTGTCTGCAGCACCCTCGTCCCTGCCGACGGGGGAGCCCGGGTGTGTGTTCCGTGCGAGTCTAGCCAGCTCTGCTCCTCCGTGAGAGGGCCGGCGGCTTGGGGGGTGACAGGGCCAGTGCGGAGGAGGGCCGCGATGCGGGAAAGGCCGGGTGGCCGCGGCGGTTCAGCCGGCTAAGATGGAACAGACCTAGAACGCGCTGCTGTACAGCTGTCTGGTCGCGTCTCCAACGTTCGGTCGGGTGACCGCCGATGCAGACAGCAGTCTGGCCGCGTCCGTCCCGCACGAGGTTCCGCCGGGCCGCGCTCGCTGCGCACTGTGTTTGGAAGTCTTCCGTCCGCCGATGTCCGCGCAGTCCATGTGCTCGGGACGGCGGAGCCGGGAGGACGGCCGACCACGCTTGGAACCCAGCCGCGGACGCCGTCCGTGCGGAGGCCTGGCGTGTGTGCTTTCCCAGGGCGAGGTTACAGGAGGCCAGGAAGAGCCCGGAGGGCAGGCGAGTGGGCAGCGCTCCCCCGTGACGGGAGAGAAAGCCCCGCAGAGGGAGGGAGTGGCTTCTAAACCACTCGATTCCGGGGCCTGTTTTTAATCACTGCGAGGCCCGTGTCTTCCCCCTCCCTGTTTCCCCCTGAAGTTTTGATTGAGTGAAGTTTTAAAAAATTAGCATTTGTACAAAGCAAGGAGGATAATCTGAATATCCCCAGAGGGTTCACCGCGCGCGAGGAGTATTTTGGTGTGCTTTTCTCCTAGACTTTTGAGGACGTTGGACGTTTGGTGAGAGGCTAGGGTTGCACAGAGGCTGGGTTAAGACTTCAGGCCCCGGAGCACAGCCCCTGACGGCAGCTGTTCGGAGCGGTTCTCACATTTAGCCACCAGAGGGCAGCCTGCTCACAACCGACTCGCTGTGGGTCCGGCCGGACCTACCTAGGTGGAAAACACAATCTTTGGGCTTCTAGGTGTCTGTCCTTGAATTTTATTTTATAGTTTCGCTGGATTTGCCTTAGGTTTTCTAACATGAGCCATTATTCAGTTTAAGGCCCGCAGCGTTCAGGAAGGTGGTATCCCTTGAGTAGGTTACAAGTTACGTGCAAGGCAAGGGTGTTTCATTTCAGATACTGAAACCTAAGGATTCTAAATACTCAAACTTTTAAAGGAGCTTTACAGGTTTAATAAAAGCAGACACACTGTATGCTGTTAAGCTCCAGGCTCTTCCTTCACAACACTCCACTTCTTTTCTTGACAGTCAAAATCTAACAACTGCCATATTATTACCATAAAGTGTTGTGTTCTTTTTTCAATACGGTCAGCGCAGAGTGAGCAGAAATATTCATAGGTTATAGAAATAAAGTCAGCGTTTAAAATTTTTTGTGTCCATTCAGTTATCTTGACAGTAGAGCTCCTTTGGGGAGTGACTTCCCGTGCCTAGGAGACAGTCTGGACATCCCGGGCGCCTGTGACTGAAGACGCCCTTCCCGCCTGACAGTCACACCACCTTCCATTTCTGCAGTGTGTTGTAAAATTTGAAAGTGTTTTCTCACCCATTATTATTTTACTGACAGTCCCTCAACATGGAAGCATTGCTTAGTTTGGAAATTCAATTCCTTGACCTTAGCCTGTTTTCTTTGGGGATGTTTTTGGATTCTTGAGCTGTTCTTTGCCAAATTACTAAATTTGAAGCTGGGGTTGAGGGTGAAATAAAATGTTAAATGTCTTTTTAAAGCTGTGCTGGTTCTGAATGGGTTCTAGCTCTTCTGTCTGCAGATAAGGAAACTGAAGCAACGTGCTCGATTTTATTGTAAGGGAACCTATTTGTGAAGCTCGAGGCACAATTTATGTCAGTTAAACTGTATTATCTTTTGCTGTGTACCAGATATGGCTAGATATTGCAGTGTGCAGTCTACGGTCTATTTTCAAGCTGAACTGGGCCATTTTGGAGGGTAGATTATAACAGGAAGGCTCCTGTTCAATTGAGAAATATTATCTGATGTAAAAAGTAGGTGTAATTCTAAGAGCCTTTTAGGTAATATAAATAGCAAATCTCTCTCTTGGGATTAAAGTGTAGTAATACTTTCTAAAATTCTGGTTAAGAACAGTTGTTAATGAAGGGATTGACATAGCTTTTAAATCTGATTATTTTATGGCTTACAGTGCACCATTTAAAAGATTTTGTGCAATCTTGCAGGAAATTCCAGGACTGGGTAATGTATCATGAAATATTTATGTAGCATTGGTCGTATGTGGGGCGTTTCATAAATAGGTGGTCCCCAAGAGGACTTGCAGACTGCGGGCAAGGATGTGGCCTCAGCCCTTCCAGCTTGGGGAGGGAGCAGGTCCTGGGCAGCCACATATCTGCAACTTAAATCAGTTATGTTAACCAGGGAGGAACTTGTTATTTTAATTTTGGAAAATATTTTCTTCACATTGATGGAAATTTCCTTAACCTTAGATTTTATTTTCTTAGAGTCTCTGTTACAAATTAAGAGGGAGAAAAAAATTGAGGAGTTGGTTTGCTATTACATGTTTCAAGAATTCTTGTTTTTAATTTTAAAAGAATTGCCTTAATAAATTCTGATTAAGAAAGAGAGAAAGAAAGGCAAAGAACAGCCTTTCACAGATACTTGCTGGTGACTGTCTCTTTACCAGAACCCAGAGATGTCAAGGCAGGTGGGGGAGGGGAGTGTCTTTCACTTTAACATTGAATTATTTTTATTGTACATTTTATATACTGTTCATGTTGTTCCATTATATACTATTTAAAAATTGTGGCCTTTTGATATTAGAATTAGTATTTGTTCCTTTATAGTTTTCATTCTAGAAAACGAGTATAAATATGTAATTTATCAAATTTCAGATACGAAATTATAGAGCACAACTTTGTAGTAATTTGAATTATAGCAGTTCAAATGATCTATTCAACCATAGAGCCCATAAGTAGATCAGTGAGTATCCTTTTTCCATTTAGGAAGTAGGAAGTTTTGTGCTATCTCCTCCACTGAAATATTTGACTGACCTTCAGGTGATTTATAGTTTCTTTGGGAAGATGACTGTCTTAGTTATTTTTCTCATTGCTCAGACAAAATACCCAACACAAAGTTAAGGGAGGAAAGGATTATTTTGCTCCCAGTTGTAGCGGTTTCAGTCCGTAGTTGGCTGGTTCCAAGGCAGGCTGGCATGGCGGAGGGGCGTCACAGAGGCGAACAGTTCCTGGTGGGCAGAAGGCAGCAGTATAGTAAGCGAGTCCAAGTGACCTTACCAGCTTCTTTCTGCCCCTTTTATATTCTGTCTAGAAGACTGGGGTTAGGGTGGGTGCTAAACCCAGCAGTGGTGCGATTTAGCAGTCACGCACTCTAGATCCAGCCACCTCTGAAAAGCCCCACCTGTGACTGCAGGGGGCTTTTGGGGACACCTGGACACAAGCCATGACAATGACACATCTCATGGCTGGGGGATAAGTAGCTAACTTTCAAACGATTGAGAGCACTACGAAAAGTAAGGGAGCATTTCAGAGTAGGAGTGGTCACTTGGGGTGAGGACCAGAGGACCCCCTAGGAAGGAGAAGTCGCTTTCTGGGATGGTTAGGAAAGCGAAGCTGGGCTCCCTGGCTTTAAGTCCCAGCTCCGACCACCTGTGCAAATCATTCACTACTTTTGTGCAACCGGGGTAGGCACAAGACATGTTTTTAGGGTGTGGGTGAATGGGGCGGGAGAGGAGCATGGTCCTGAAGGAAGAGCTGTGTTGGGTGGGCATGGACAGCACCGGCTACAGGGTGCAGCGGCCCCAGAGACCCGGAGACGCAGCTTCCATGTGAGTGAGGAGCCACAGGGAAGATCGCGCTGGGGTGGCCGGAGGCGATGTGCACGGGGCCTCCTGCGCCCCAGAGCGAACTCGGTGGCGAAGACCCCTGCTGGGCTCTGATTCAGGGAATAAAGTCGATGAAGCTGTCTTGTTGTGGTAAAGGAACTCTTCAAAGGAGCAGTCTTTCTTCTTTTTCTGTTGAAATAAAGGGCCAGTGTCTTAATTAGGTCAATTAAAAATCCACTGTCCTTTAGGTCTCCTGAGTGGGTTTGTCTTAAAGATGGTTTCATCTGTGTTCTATTCTTGTCATTTTTAAAACTTCTCCAGTCAGCCAAGGCTGGTGTGATGACCCTCTGGAAGGACAGCAGCTGAACACAGCTGCGGGCGTCAGACACCAGGGCCGAGTCCAGCTTGTCAGGCACTCCCCTGGGTCGTACTGAAGAAGTCTCTGCTTCAGGGTCCTCGTCTGAGAAATGGAGATGATGACCATGGGCCATCGGGAGTCAGTGTTCCGGGAGCAAACAGCAGTGCCGGCATACACGATGGGGCCGGGTGAATGTTGGAAATAAATGTGACTAGAGGCGCCCATCTGCGCTGGAGTGCAGCCCTGGGGGAGTGGGCAGGCTCTGTGTGAGGGAAGAGAGGAAAGCCTGCTGACGGCCGGCGATGGAGGGTGCTCTTCAGAGCCCAGGCGAGTGTGTGGCAGGGTTGAATCTGGAGCAGTGATGTTTGACAAAGATCGAGTCTCTTCCTTCTGCACTGTGAGGCCCTCTGCTTCTCTGAGACACCGGTACTTCAGCCCAACAGTTATACTCCGTAGTTCACACAGACATTCACAAATATTAGGGGAATTGTGTTTTCCGTTTAGTTTTTTTCAGGTCTTAAAAAGATGCTCAGTACAGAGCACAATCTACCGTTGTGGTCTGGTGCCCCCCCCACTGGCTTGTTCAAAATAACTTTAAAACTTCGATGATTATTTCTCTAAAAGGAAGGATAATGTTTCTAAATAACTGTCAAGTTAACCACTTGGCCAAATACATTCATAAATTTTGTATATCCAAATATGTGAAAGCACCTCATTCTAATATTAACACATTGAGTTTGAAATATGAGGAATGAGTCGCTTTCTTAAATGTAGAAACGTTATCTTTTACGTAATGACTATTTTTAAAGATTACAATCTTTTCCCATAACTCCATTTTCTCTTTCAACTGCCACACCTTTCAACTCTGTTGTCCAAGTAAAGAAAATCCATGTAACAACTGTGAACAAGAGCTCACAACGAAAAACAAAGAACCAGGTGAATACTTTATTCTTTTACCCTGCTTTGATTGGAAGGCTGAGGGAGGGCGCTCAGGAAAGACCTGGGAAACAGTGTGCTATCACGTCTGGATTCCAGTCCTGGGCTTGACACATAAGCTTTGTGAGCTGTTCAGGTCCTTTAACATCTCTGCACTTAAACAAAAGGTGACCTTTGGCTAGAACTGTAGCTCAGCCTAGCGTGTGAGGCCCTGGGTTTGAGACCCTGCACCAGAAAGAGGAATGTTGCTTTTCAGACAACGAGGCAGTTCCTGTTCTATACAGCTGAGTTTTGATAGATGCAGAATTTCCACCGTAGGCCTCTAGAGGTGGCCACAGTGGTCTCATGGAGCTCGACTGGTGGTCTTAGAGAAGAGGAGGAGAGGTGTCATGGGTCAGATGTTCTCCTGACTCTTCCAGATTATTGAATGGCTAGTTAGAATCTGTGTGTCTGTCTTGGGCCTCGTGAACTCCTAGTGAAACAAACCAAGCCTGTTGTCCCATGAAGCTGAAGAATGAAATTGTGGACAGAAAGGTTAAAGTAGAAGTGTTTATTGGAACTACAAATAGGAAGGAAAAGGCTCCTGGAGGTTGAGAGGAGTCAGAGGAAGTGGGGTACCTCGTGGCCCCTCAGTCCAGAACTTTTATGGATAGACAGAGCACAGGAAGTGCTCTGTTGTTTGGTGATCGCCTTTGACAGGCAGCTCCCTGTATTTAAAGCCACCAACTGGACCCAGGCACCCTAAACCAGTCACTCAACATGTAGTTTAGAAGAAACGAAGAGTTTAAAGGAAAACCGCTCATTCTACATTTTTAAGTTCCTCACAACTTAGAAATTTAGGGGCTGAGTTCCATGTTGCCTGAGGAAATCTTTCTGGGTCAAGGTCCTAGTCCACTGCCTATTCTTATTTTACTTATTTATTTTTTTGCCTATCTTACTGTAATTCTGACTGGTGTGGCTAACCACTAGTTCTCTCTCAGGCCCTTTTCCTAGCCAGGTGCCTATTCGTAAGCTGAGATGAATCTTACATTGGGACACGTGCGATCTGTTTCCTTCAGGGCCTCTAACTTCCCTGCCCACCAGCCTAGCCCGTGCTCCACAATTGCTGCAGGTAACTCGGGAGATAAAGTAGCTCTTAGGGTGCCGTTTTCAGATTCTGGGTGGGGTCTGCTGGCTTTGCTGTGGCGCGGCTCCTGGGGCAGCCAGGTCCTTCCTGTGGTTCAGTTAGCTCAGCTTTGGGCATCGTGGGCTGGTTATAACATGGGCCTGGCCGTTGGAGGGAGGCGCTGTTTTGGGTCATGGGGTATAAACGGGAGGAAAATGAGTAGAAGAAACAACTGGCCTTCCAGAGTCTCTCGCCAAGATACCCTTGTGCATAAAGCTGGTGAAAGGGGGCTCGGATGATAGTGGAATTAGATGGAGCCCTAGCTCTTTGAGCAAGCCGGCCCAAAGAATGTCGATTAGTAGCTCTGTGCCTACTTGGAACAGTTTCCAGCCCCACACCACAGAACTTCCTTAACCTCGTCTTAGGATTTTAAAATCAAGACTTGAAGACCCAGAAGGCATTCTTATCAAATGTACTGAAAAAACCAAGTGGGAAAACAGCAAATACGATAGATGACAGAATCAAGGTTCAAAATTAACTCGACAGGCTGGAATGCTGGGTGAAAACGGAGCTGAAACTTGACAGGAGCCGATGTGAAGGGTCTGTGTCTGAGATGAAAAATTATTTATGTGTATTCATAATGGGGAGGTTTGCCTTGGCCATAGCTGGTGCAAGGTCTTTGGATTTCAAGTGCAGGTTTAATATGATCCCGTGTGAAGAGGCATTAACTGAGTCTCAGGCAAAATGGAAGCGAGGTCCACAGATACAGTTACTTCGTTAGGATTTGCCGGGTCGGGCACCTGGCTTTTCTAAGGGTCCCAGCGGGTTATCTGGAGCCCGGCTGCACCCTGGAAATGAAGAGCCTGCCCTGGAAAAGGGCGAGGGCTCCGTAGGAAGCTGGCTCTTGCAGGCTGCATTCTTCACGGAGGGCTCGGACTTGGCCTGGGTGCTCAGACCCCCGAGCGGTCACTTGTGGAGGCTGATGAGGAGTCAGTACCAGCAAAGACTTGAAGCAGCTGGACCGGTAAGAATGCGTAGTGGCCTCCCTTTGGCCCTTGGGCTGGGTCAGCCGGGGGCCGGGAGCTGCTAACCGGGTTCCTGCGCAGGGTAGGAGGTTTGCCGAGAGGATCCGAGGACCCCTTTCAACACTGAAACTTGCACTTCTGGAAAGGAGGACGAGCATTTATCTTAATATGATGATTGAACTAGAAAAGGCTACGGTGGAGTAAGGGGGTGGTAGGTGCTTATGACAGGATAAGCTGAGGTTCGCCCGTGCCTGAAGAGCTCCTGAGGGTTCTTAAGGCTTTTGTCTTCGATGTCTAAAGCACACGTTCCCCTCAGCCGCTTGTCTCTAGCCATTGCTCCGGAATCTGCCTTCCTAGAGTCCTTCAGTGGCCTTGGGTAGTGTGTAAAAGTGCCTCATCTGCTTCCGGTCTTTGCTGGCTCTGTTTACAGGCAGCAGGTCACGTGCAGGAGGCTCTGCAGGCTGCCGGGCCCTGGACACGTGCACAGGGACGTTTCCGGCCTCACATCAGCTGTCCAGTGGTGTGCCATACTGTGCGTGCTTTGAAGCACTGTGTGTGGATTTATTTTTATGTTTTTCCAGGTCATTTTATTTATTTCTTATTTTCTTGAGATGGTCTCACTGTGCAGCCTAAACTGGCCTCGGGCTTGTGGTGATTCTCCTGCCTCAGTCTTCTTCCCAATGCTGGGTTTACAGGTGTGGGTGTTGGTCAGGCCATTTTATTTCTTGAACATTCTTGGGCTGGTTCCCAAAGTGTCCAGGTAAGAGTCTGCTAGGGTTTGGCCCCATATACCAGCATCCCTGGGAGCCAGGTCAGGGGCAGGCTGGAAACCCCTGCATTCCAAACTTGCGTCTTGGTCGGTACAGTGCCTCGCCCAGACCCTCCCTGCTCCCACCACTAGAGATCAGGCCTCAGTGGTGTGCCAGGATGGGGAGCGGCAGATGCTAGTGGCGGGGACTGCTGGAGAGCAGGGTGTTTAACTCTTTTTGTTTCATTTTGTACTAAGGATTGAACCCAGGGTCTTTGCACAGACATGGTCTTGCTAAATTGCTCAGGTGGACTTGAATTTAGAATCCTCCTGCCTCAGCCCCCAGATTATAGGTGTGCGCCCCTAGACTTGGCTGCTTAAAGTAATTTTACTGTCTAGTATGGTAGGGTACGTTTGTATCCTCAGCAAGTGGAGGCAGAAGGATCCCAGATCCTGAGCACCTAAATAAGACCTTATCTCAAAATAAAAAATAAAAA
Source organism: Fukomys damarensis (assembly GCF_012274545.1). Taxonomy (NCBI): domain Eukaryota; kingdom Metazoa; phylum Chordata; class Mammalia; order Rodentia; family Bathyergidae; genus Fukomys; species Fukomys damarensis. The sequence continues at coordinate 1,903,465 of NW_022900943.1, forward strand.
GGCTGGGGATGTAGAGCTCAGTGCAAAGGCCCTGGGTTCAGTTTCCAGTAAATAATTAAATAGCTATTCTTACAGAATAAGAAGTAATGTTCACTCTCATCAGAAAGGTTTTACAAATCACATAGAAATACGATCTGGTGCAATTCTCTCCATCATTGTGTGTGGATTTAAAGTTTCCATTTTGGTGTCCTTAGCTTCTTACACTTTGGAGCTAGGTGTGGATATTTAATTTTATTTATTTTTTTGTACCGGGGATCAAACTCGGGTACTTGCTTGCGCTTTAGGTGTGGATATTTTAAAGTGATGATGCTAGTGCTGATAACAGTTTCTGTAGCAGGTGTATTATTCAGGGTTCTTGGTTGATGCAGCCGATGTGGGCTCTGGTTTAAAGTTTAAAGTCTGGCTTAAGGTTTAAACAAACGAGAGGCTTGAAGGCAGTACCCAGTCCTGCTGGGACGTCTGCAGAGCCACAGCCCGGAGACCCGCTGGATGTAGCCCTGGCGCAGCTGTGGAGTGAATTCTCCACTCACTCCTTTTTTGACATCATTTCTTCTCTACTAAAATTCCAGAAGTGACTTTGGCCAGGCCCTGGTCACACGCTGAGGCCCCTGCAGGACTGAGGTCGGGAGCCAGGCTCTCATTTGTTGGTTTCTCTTTTTAAGGAATACGGTACAGTTAAATTCACTTGTTGGTCTCCACACTAGGAGGGGGCACTGTCTCCCTCAAGATTAATACTGCCTGGGCGGGGATGAGTTCGATCCCCAGTATGGAAAAATAAAAGATGAATATAGTGGGAATTCATCAGACAAAGGCAAGGCTTCAAATGAGAGGCAGTTAAAATATCATTAGATAAAAATAGTTCATGTTTAGATTTCTATATTTTGATTCATAAAGGCTCCGCTGAGGTTGCTGTAGAGACTCCCTCTGCAGGGAAGAGCATGGGCGTTTTTGTCTGGGGACCTGTCCTGCTTTGTTCTGGGTTAGCAGAACTCCCGACTCACAGGCTGCCAGGGGCACCGCCAACCATTTGAGAGATCCCGAAATGCTCTGGACGTTGTGCAATGAATCACGGAGGAGATGCCATGACTCCCTAGCCGTGCAGTAATGGCTTTGACACAGGGATAGATCTTAGGCTGGCTGTATGGTCCTTGGAGACTGACAGTTTTTCTCACAGTGGTGCTCTTCGCCTTCACGTGCACATCTGAAACTCGTGTTTTCAACCTTATCTGAAGGTGCGAGCCCCGGCCCTGTCTCTGTGGACTGATTCTGCGGCCGTGTGAGGTAGACAGTTTCCTGGCTGCCCTGCTCTTCTGGACCACACTGTAAGAAGGGTGTGGCTACCTCGGTGACCGAGGTGACAAGGTAACCTCACAACACGAGAATGCTTCTTTACAAGGAAGCGGGGAATTTTCAGGGTTTTCAGATTTTTCCACCTGTTGATTAAAAAAAAAAAAAAAGAAAAGATGCTACTGTCTTGGAAGAGTGTTTGGCAGCGGCTTTCGAACCAGCTTTGACAAGTGACGCCAGCGCCATCACCGTCACTGACACTGTCATCAGGAAGTGTGTTCTTCTATTTTGGCTGTGACTCGATTGACTGTCCTTGGGCGAGATCCCTTTTCTCTCCTGAGCCCCTAGTGTCAGTCAGACCCCCGAGGAGGTTCTAATGCTTTCTGGATTTCCCTGGCCGATTTCAGTCTCGTCCAGCAACTTCCTAAGTACTGTGGAACCGAGAGCTCTGTCTCGTGTGTCCCTGGCTTGTCCTGTTCCGCGGAGCCTGCACGGGAGGGAGCCCAGGATTCTAACTGTGCCTGGGGTGGAGAAGACGCGGCAAACCTGGAACTGAGTGTGGGCATTCGAGGCTCGGCTCTGAGGTGCTCTGAGGAAGCCTTCAATCTGCCAAGGAGACTGCGTCCCCACGAAGCAGCTGCTTCTCAGCGTGCTCGGGTCTTGCTGAGGACTCGGGTCTGCGCCCGCCCTTGCGGCTCCGGCCGGGCTTGGGGTGATGCCTATGACAGCGATTTCTCCAAAGCTCAGGCCACGCGGCTCGGCCAGTGCAGAGCGTTCTTCACCTCCCTCCGCAGCCTCCCTCTGCTGACCAGGCCGACGACCGCCCCGGGGCCCCACAGCCCCGGTACCGGCACCGATGCGCAGCCCGCCAGTCTCTGTTCAGAAGAGTGGAATGGGTCGCCAACGTTACGTGAAACCTTCCAAGCTGAGACGATCTTCCGGATTCCCTTGAAGAACTAAAACGTGGCAGGACCGTGCCCAGGCTCCGAAAGGTCTAGGCGCAGCGCAGTCCTGCGGCTCTCAGGCGTGAGGATGGGAGGGAGAGAGGGAGCCGACCTCCTGAGGCGCACTCACCCTGCCGGTGTGCAAACGCACCGTTAGGAGGGGAGAGCAGACACCGTGCAGCGCCATCCCAGGCTTCCCGCGAGGGCGACGCGACCGCTGTCAGACGGGGCTGGCGAGCCTGGCCGCCTAGCGGTCTCTCTTCTGCCACCCGTCCCTCTGCCCTGGTCCTTCCCGGCCTCTGACAGCCGGTCGGGGGCTTCGGGGTCCGCAGCTCCTGGAGTCACCTTCGGGCTGCGACAGGGCCTGAGGAGCAGCGAGGCCGGTGCTGTGCCGGCCAGAGACACCTGGGCCTCCGGCCGAGCGGACTGGACGAGCGTCCTCTCAGGAACACGAGCATGACAGGCGGGGCAGTTTGCAAACTTCTTCATGCGGTGACGAGGCCATCACGGGAGTCTCGACCGCCCACAGCACGTCGGAGACCTTCTCTGTCCCGAGCTTCCCTCCCTCCTTGCTCGCTCTGACTCTGCCCTCCACTTGAAGAAGCTCTGCTTTCATTTTTTTCTCTCTTTTGGGAAATCCTTGTTCCCTCCCTCTGCTGCCTCTGCTTCTTCACACTGGAAAAGATCTCCCTACTTTCTCAAACCCCTGCCGGGCGGTGGGTGGTGGGTACCCTGCGGGGCTCTTTCTCCCACGCACTGCGGTCCCCTCGGTGCCGCCCTGCTCTGTCTGTCCCCAGCCCGCCGCCCGCCCCACTGACCATTTTCAGACGGCTGACGCCCAGGGTCAGCTGCACTGGCTTGTGGCTTTTTTCACTTACTCGTCCATGGCCAATGATGTTGATGACCCAGACCTAGGGACCTAATGTGGTTGGACCACGGCCCTTAAGGAACCCTAAGTTGGCCGGGAGAGAGAAAAAGGTTTAAGAAAATAAAACTAGCCCTTAATTCCTTGGCTAAGTATATACAAGTGAAAACAAAGATTCCTGGACTTGGTTTGCATTTGGCCAAAACAAAAATCTCTTTGCTTCATTTTTTTTCTCTCATTAAAAAAAAATTCATCCGTAATGCTGGAATGATTTGAATTGGTTTAATGAAAATGGAATTATTAAAAAGGGAGAAAAAAACTGGAATGGTTTCTAAATGGTATAAATTGGATCTGGGGTTATTTAAAAACTGGGGTTGGTTGTTAAAAAACCTACAAATCTAGGAGCCAGGGATTTAGCTCAGTGGTTCTGCTGCCTGCCTTACGAGCACAAGGTCCTGAGTTCGCTCCCTGGTACCAAACCAAACAAAGCTTACAATTGTTCCTCATTTGGGTCCATTGACTTTCTGTCTTCCATCAGGAGAAGCTGATGCTGAGTTGGTTTTATGCTATCTATATGACATCTGTACTCTGCCTACGAATTCTTTTTGTGGCCATCGTTTCCGCTAATTTGCGCGTGATTAGGATCAGCCCCAGGTCTTAAGCTTAAGCCTTGAGTTCTGGGCGCACAGAGGGTGAGTACTTGTGAAACTCTTCTGGTGACCCTTCTCTGCCCTCCGTGTGGTGGGAACGTCCCTGGCTCCGCGTCTCTTCAGTCATGCTGGGCTGACATTGTGCCCGGGCCCCGTGGCTCCCAGTGAAGCCAGAGTGGGGCAGGCGTGTTTGGGGTCCCTGCGGTTGTGCGCACTGCTGCCCCCTCTGAGGGCAGTGGGCTCTGGGGCCTCCTGAGGTAGTTGACAGGATTGGAGAATAAAGTCTTTCGAAAATGAGTTATTTAGGGCTAACGTGCTATCAAGCCTGTCTTTAATACCTTTTTAGTGGTCTGAGCCTGGCTCAGGTTCATGGTGCTATGAGGATAAGCAGAAGACTTAATTCCTATTTTTAGGGAGTTAAATTCTGTGAACTGAAACTGCTACATAAAGCAATTAGAGAGCAATGCAGGACCCTGTAGTGCAGTGAGATGGCCAGAGGCTTGGGTTGGACAGATCTGGAATTATTTTTAAGCTTTCTGAGCCTTAGTTCCGTCATATTTAAAATGGAGATATTGTAAAGATTATATGAGGTAATATACGTGAAGTGCTCAGCCCAGAGTCTGGCGTGGGGTTGAATGTACAGTGTTTGATAGTAATCATAGTAATGGGGTCTAATAAAAGGTTTCCTTTATGCACCATTGCTGAGAAGGCAGGCGTTTCCCATGCTCATTGCTGAAAGAAACTTTTCTGAAATATTGTTCCATACCTTCCCAGTTTCTCTGATTAATTGTTTTTCCTCCCTGAGAACAGAATTTTGGATCCATTGGTCTTGTATTCTCAAAAGCAGTTGTCCTCACCGTCAGCCTGCCTCCGCGGGCTTAAACCCTGTCTTTGTGAGGCGCTTCTACGCCAAAAGGCCAGCCACGAGCACACCCGATCCCCCGAGGGGCAGAGTGCATCAGGGCTTCCTCGGCAGCAAGTGAAGGCTCCGGGTGGCTTGTGTGCTTGGGCCCCTTTGCCTCCAGCCTTCTGGGGCTTCTGGATAATGGGGGTGCTTGTTTCGTAGGGTCCGAAGTACAGAGAAACATCGAGGACCCTGCGCCATCCTGACTCCCTGTCAGAAGAGAGCTCTGTGGAAAGGCTTGTGGGGAATCAGGGAGGAAGTCGGGCTCCAGCCCCGGGAACAGTTTTGCCTGGGCCAGGCCGCTCCTCAAAGCAAGGGGCTGTGGCCGCCCAAGGTTTAGAGTCTCCTGGGACACAGGGTGCAGAGTGAAGTTTTGACTGTGCATATTTTTTTTAGGTTGAAAATGTTTGTTAAAAAACTGTAAGGGACTTGATCTTGTTAGAGGGAAACATTCTCTTTGAGACAATGGAAATTTCCTGAGTGAGGGAAAATCTGACTGGCCCTGGTCGGGGTAGAGTGTACAATGTCAGGTTCCTGCGGCTGTTTCAGTGGGCAGGGTGCTTCTGCTTGGGGAGTAACACCTCGAGAAGTCTCGGTTTCCCTGGTGTGGCTCCCATTCCATCTGTGTGCTCCTCTCTTCACAGATCAAATACTAAATTGTTCCTATTACTTCACGGTTTCCAGCTGGGCTCTCAGGAGTTTGCATAGAGCTAAAAAAGCATCTGTAGTCTGTTCCTTTTCAACATCTTCTAACCCTGACATCTTTCTGAGCTGTTTATGTCATCATCGCTGAGTCTCTGGGTATTCCTCCTCCAGTTTCCAGTTTCAGCTGAGGCTGTAAGCTCAGAAGTGGTGGGACTCCCTGTGCCTAAATCCAGCATCATCTTGGCGAGTTTTCGGCTCTGATGCACGAGGCGATGACTTTTGAAACTCCCTTTACACTTTGCATCTCTGCTGGGATTTTTTCTTTCTCTCTTTGAATGTGGTAGTTTAAAAAAAGTAAATATTTTTTTCTGTAAGTACAGAAAATAGCTTTAGCACAATCTTGTTTGCAAATTTCTTTTCCCTGGACACCGGGATGGACAATTACAGACTAAAAAGAGGTTCGATCCCCTCTCCTGCCGACGTGTGGCCCTGGTTAGAGTGAAGCACTTCTGTTTGTCTGAATGTGAAGTGGGGTTTTGTTTCGGGAAACAGTTTTCTGCCAGGGTGAACTGACTAAACTGACCCACCGGCCAATTGGGTGATCAGGTTCTGGGGCGGAGGAGTTACACAGCGTGGGTGCTGGGCAGCAGCGTGTCCGGCCGGCCTGTGTGCCCGACAGCGGCTCTGGATTTGGCCTTGGCAAGTCCCCTGGGGCTGGACGCGTGCCCTCCCTCCGATCTGCTCCTCACCCTTGGGCCGTGTGGGCTGGCGTGATAGCCTGCGGGGCGGGCACCTCTTCTGCTCCCTGGACTCGCCTGCCCTGTGCTTCAGGGGTAGTGGATGTGGCAGCCGGAGACCCCCGTGAGACCCTGGCCCTGGCCGCTCCGGGTGCCCCAGGCCTTCAGAACTCCCTTTAGCGTGTGCACGCTGCCTTTTAATTGGTGAGTGATGTTCCTTCTGAATTCCTGGTCCCCAGTACAGGGGCAGGGCCTCAGTTAGGATTTGAATAAATGAACTATTTTGGTCTCTACTGGAAGACAGTCTGACTAAATGAAGCTACATTAAAATAAAAATGACCAGCAGCCCACGTTTTTTATCAGTGGATTTCATGCATCATAGAGAATTTACCCTTGAGTTTATGGCTGTATATCATTATTTTTATTTGATCAAGGGGAAGGAGAAGCTAAAGTTTAAGAACCGAATCACATGTTTTGAGGCCACAGAGTCCAAAATGCTTAAAAAGTCACTAGATTAAGAAAGTGTGTACTTTGCAGATGAATTTTTAGTATGATAATGTGTGTAGAAAACATGAATGTGCCATTTAAGTCAGCTCTGTGATCCTGAGGAAGGTGACTGCAACCATTACATGAGTTCTGGAACTTTTTATTACTTCAGGCAGAAACTTGGGAACTGCTCAGTAGCAGCTTTCCAGACACCTGTGACTGTTTGCAGTAAGTTTTGGAATTAGGAAGAGTGTTGCCCAAATGTGTTCTGCATCTTTGGGATTGTTCTGGCTCCTTGGGGCCCCTTGGGATTCTGTATGAATTTCAGGATAGATTTTTTTTTCCCTGCAAAAAAAATGCCAAGGACTTCTATTGGGCTTGTACCAAATATGTAAGTTTCTTGGTCAGTGTCATTTTGACATGGTGAGTCTTCTAATCCATAAGCATAAGATAACTTTCCATTTATCTGTGTTGTTTTTCCACTTCTTTCAGCAATGTTTGGTAGTTTTTAGCATACAGTTTTCTCATTTCTTTTTTTTTTTTTGGTACCGGGGATTGAACTTGGGTCCTTGCAAGGCAGGCCACCGAACCGCTGAGCTGAATCCCTGGCCAGTTTTCTCATTTCATTGAGTAGCTGTATTCTGAAGTGTTTCATTTTACTTTGATGTTAACATACAGCATTATTTTTGGTTCTGGGGATCGAACCCAGGGCATCTGCGGTGGGCTATGTCTCTAGTTCTCACTTATTCCCCTTCACTTTTTTTTTTTTTTTGGTACTGGGAATCGAACTTGGGTCCTCACCCTTGCGAGGCAGGTGGTAGAACCACTGAGTTAAATCCCTGCAGTCCCCCTTCGCTTTTTTTTGAGACAGGGTCTAAGTTCCAGAGTTACCCAGGCTGGGCTTGAACTTGCTGTCCTGCCTCATCCTCCTGGAGTGCTGGGATTATAGGCATGCGTTTCCACACTTGGCTAAGTGAGTTATTTTAATTCCTTCTCAGAATGTTCACTGAGGGCCAGGGATTTAGCTCAGTGGTTCTGCCACCTGCCTTTAGCATAAGGTCCCGAGTTCAATCCCAGGTCCCACCCCCCAATAAAGAATGTTTATTGTTAGTATACAGAAATTTAATTTTTATGTGTTGTTTTTTCACTATGCAACTTTATTAAATGCATTTATTAGCTCTAACAGGGTCTTGAAACTTTAGTGTCATATATAGGTCATGTTTGTGATCAGAGATACTTTTACTTCTCTCTTTTCAGGTGGATGCCCTTTATTTCTTTTTTCTCTTTTTTAACCCCTCTGAGTAGAACTTCCAATGCTGTGTTTACTGGAGGAGGTGAAAGCGGGCAATCCTACTCTTGTTCCTGATCTTAGGGGAAAACTTCTGTTTTTCATTGATGAGTAGGCTTACCATGAGTTTTTCACATATGTTCTTTTTTTTTAAATTTTATTGAGTTTATTGGTACATTTAGGGATACAGTACAGTTACATTCATTGTTGGGATCATGTACCTTTACATGGCAAGTCTTGATTCTCATTTTTTCCCCTTACCTCTGCCCTCCCTTCACCCCCTCCTCCCCTCCCCATCTACAAACACTTTATTTTCATCTTTTCATTATCTCACATTATTTTCTTTTCCCTTTTTGTTCTTCCCCTACGCATCACACCTTCCCTACACCTTTAGCTCCTTTCTTCAAATTTCTAAATGTCATTAATCTTATTAGAATCTTATGCATTGTTGCAGAATATTCACACCAGGGAAACTATTTGGTATTTACACATGTGTGACTTATTTATTTCACTTAGGAGTATATCTTCAATATGTATCCATTTTCTTATGAATGAATCTATTCTCTCGCTCTTTATGGCTGAGTAATATTCCATTTTATAGAAAAACCACAACTTCTTTATCCAGTTTCCAACGGATGGGCAAATAGGTTGTTTCCAAGATTTAGCTATTACAAACTGTGCCGCTATAAACATGGGTGCACATACTTCTCTGTGATATGATTCTTTTAGTTCTCTTGGAAAGATACCCAACAGAGGGATGGCTGGGTCAAATGGAACCTCCAGTCCAAGCTCTTTGAGGTATCTCCATATTGATTTCCATAGTGGTTGCACTAGTCTGCACTCCCACCAACAATGGAGGAGGGTTCCTTTCTCCCCACAACCCCGCCAACATTTGTTATTGTGTGATTTCTTGATAGCAGCCATTCTTTGTGGGGTGAGGTGGAATCTCAGTGTTGTTTTCATCTGCATCTCTCGAATGACCAGTGATGTGGAACATTTTTTCATATATTTTCTTGCTGCTTTCACTTCTTTGTATGAGAAATGTCTGTTCATTTCGGATGCCCATTTTTGGATCGGGTCTTTATATTTGGGGGGACTGATTGTTTTGAGTTCTTTATATATCCTTGATAATAGTCCTTTGTCTGAGGTACAGCTGGTAAAAATTTTTTCCCACATTGTAGATTGTCTCTTAGTTCTGCTAATGGTTTCTTTTGAAGTACAGAAGCTTTTTAGTAAGATGAGATCCCAGTTGTTGATTCTTTCTGCTAGTTCCCGTGCTACTGAGGATTTGTTCATAAAGTCTTTTCCTATACCAATGTCTTCCAGAGTTCTGCCTAACTTACCTTCCAGCAAGTTTAATGTTTCTGTTTTAATATTTAGATCTTTAATCCATTTGGATTTTAATTTAGTGCATGGCGAAAGATAAGGGTCTAATTTTAATCTGTGGCAGGTTGACATCCAGTTTTTCCAACACCATTTATTAAAGAGGCTATCTTTCCTCCACTGAGGATGGTGAGCTCCTTTGTCAAAGATGAGGTAGCTGAGTACATCTGCATTTGTTTTTGTGTCTTCCAGTCTGTTCCATTGATCCGCAGGCCTATTTCTTTGCCAGTACCATGCTGTTTTTATCACAGTGGCTTTGTAGTATAGTTTCAAATTGGGAATTGTTACACCTGGTGTCATGTGACTGTTGCCTATAATGGCTTTTGCTATTCTAGGTCTCTTGTGGTTCCCACATATGTTCTTTATTATGTTGTAGAATATAACTTCCGTTTCTAGTTTATTGATTTTTTTAATCAAGAAAGGATGTTCACCTTTATCAAATGTTTTCTCTGTAGAGATGCATTCTGAAGATGCTTACAGTGATGTTTAAGTTGAAAATTATTACAATAAAAGACACATTGCTGTTAATCCCCCTCAGAATCCTCCTCCTTGCTCTGTACACGTACCCCGTCATTCTTGCCACTTTGTGAAGCAGTTCTGGGGTCCTCTTTCATCGGTGTCTAGTTGTGTCTTGGTTGCCTTGATGTTATGAATCAGTTAAAGGTGCTTATGTCTTAGGGTCACTTGACTTTGGGGAAGAGCCAGGAGTTGCATGGTGCCAGAATTGGTGAATAAGGTAAATGTTTTTATTTGAGAGAAATTGCCATAAACATTTGATCAATGCAGTGTGACAAAAAGAAAATGCTGGATGTGGCGGTACATGCCTATCATCCCACCACTTTGGAGGCTGAGGCAGGAGGATCACTGTGAGTTCAAGGCCAGCCTGGACTACATAATGACTTCAAGACCGGCTTAAAGGGGCCAGGGACTTGGCTCAGGGATGCCCCCACCTGTTTCGCAAGTACAAGCTCCTGAGTTCACTCCCCAGTACCAAAAAAAAAAAAAAAAAAAAAAGTAGGCATTCACTGTATTCTTTGGTCACCCTTTTTATACCCGTCTGATTTATGGGATTTTTAAAAAAGTACTTCAGCAAAGAAAAGGATTAGAGGGCAAAGTAGCAAAATCAGAAAAATTGTGAAGAATGGAAAATCCTTATCTAGGAATTTACTAAATTTCTACTTTGGGGCATATTTGGAAATTTGAAAAGTTAAAATGTTGGAAGGGAGAAATTAAAGTTCCCTTTGTTTTGTTTCCATGTCTTCAGTTATTAAGTCGCTTCATGATTTTAAAGTTACTATTTTGTTAGTCTAACTTACATTTTCCTTTATAGAGTGAGTTCTTCAGCATCTCACAGTGTTATGCTTTTTCCCAAGATGAGAAAGGAGTCCATTTCTGTTCTTGTGTCTCAGAGTTTCAGATTGCAGAAAGTGCTCTTGCTTTTAGAACTAGGTTAGTGGATTCTTGTGAACTCCTGGGTGTTTACTATGAATATGCGATTTCTTTGTTTGCTGCCTGAGGGATCTAACCCAGGGCTGCACACACCCTAATCAGGCCCTCCAGCCGCCTGGGGACCTGAAAGGGACTCCAGGCCCAGGGTCTACACCAGAATCTCTTGGAGGTTCATTCGGATCTTACACTGCGCTGTGGGGGTAGGGGTGGTCAGCCTGAGGCAAAGCCTGATCTGAAAGCCGGGCAACTGCATTTTCACGGAGGGCCTCGTGCTCCCCACGTTCAGTCTTCCATGTGTTTTACTGAGGTGACCGTGGGAACGAGTGTGTGTGCATCCACTGCACAGGGCGCCTAGGACCAGGTGGAGTCCATTGGGCCGGCAGATCCCTGGGGACATCAGCGCAGTGCTGCTCGCCAGGCGATGGAGGACAAGCCCTCGACAGTGATTTTTTTCCCTCCAGTACTGGGGGTGGAACCCAGGGCCTTTATCCAGAGGCAGATCCACAGCCTTTAAAAATTTTCCCTTTTGAGTCAGGGTTTTGCTAAATTGCCCAGGCTGAGCTGGAACTTTTGATCCTCCTGCCTCAGCTTCTTGAGTACCTGGGATTACAGGAGTGTGCCACCTAGCCTGGCTGTGTGGGGACATTTTAAAATAGAATTTTCTGAAGTCATGAGAATAGTTCATACTAATGAGATGGCTCTGATATAGGGCACCAAGTAATCAAAATAAAGGAAATAATCCAAGGCCCTCCAGAAATCTAACATAAGGGAAATTCTATAGTTCCCCACCTGCCAGGTGTTTGAAATGCTGCATTTGTGTTCTCTGAAATCAAAGAATGAGTTCTAGGAACAACAGAGGCTAAGAGTAGGGAGAATTTATTGAGAGAAAGACAGCTTCAGTCTAAGAGAGACAGAAGGGGGACCGGGAAGTGGGTTCCCACCCACCCCACTTTCCAAAGGTGTTTTATTGAGCACAGCCAGGTGAGGCAGGTTCAAGGTGGGACAAAACTACAGTCAACTAATAAGATTACAAGAATCATTGCTTAGGTAACGATACTGATCCAATGGGAAATGATGAGGTGGGACAAAACTATAATCAACCAATAAGATTACAGCAAATAGAGTCGCTTAGGTAAAATCGATTCCATGGGATCAAATGGGAAGCGGGTCACAGGTGGAGGGGGCAAGAATTTCCCTGGAAGGAACAGGTTAGGGAGATTTTAGTCCCCACTTAAGGTGCCTGATGCCTGTCTAGGTATCCATCGCCGCTGTTCATCCCTAGGGGAGCATGTGGGTGCAGTAGCTCTCCTCTTTGGCATCCTGAGCTTTTATTTAGTGAATGTTGTCTTCTGTGCTGAGGGCCCTTCCCAAAGGCCCCGTAATATTTCCTACCTAACCTGGCTGTCTGCAGTGGTCCATCTCTCTCCTCCTCCTGCCTTCAGCTTGCTCTCTCTTCAGGCCTTGGCACTTGAAGGCCACCGCCCTTTACCTGAGGAGGGCAGTGGCGAAAGTGGCCTGGGTGCTGTGTTATGGCTGAGTTGTCCCCCACATCCCACCAAAGAGAGAGAGATGTTGGAGTCTTGATTCCCAGTGCCTCAGACATGACCTTGTTTAGGGAATGTTTTTGCAGAGGTCATTGGGGTGAGCCCTAACCCAACATAAAAGGGGAGATGGGGCCTCAGAGAGAGAGAGAGAGAGAGAGAGAGACTCGTCCAGAGGGAAGGTGAGGGGAGGGCGGAGTGGATGCCTGCCAGCCGAGGATGGAGGATCGGCAAGACTTCAGGGTTGAGGAGAAGAGCAGAGCAGATGGTCTCTCAGAAGGAGCTGGACCCCCTAACCTTGGGCTTCTAGCCCTTAGAGTTGTGAGACAATAAATTTCTGCGGCTTACATCTCCCTACTTGTGGTACTTTTTAATGGCAGCTTGAGCTGCTCATACACCGGGGAACAGGTGAATTTATTTGTTCTCTTGGCCTTTGTTCTCTTTATGGAGTGGGTTGGCAAGATGACTCGTGCCCTGGTGTGAGCTTCTTCTGAGGCTCGCGCAGTGCCGGGCCTGCTGCTGACCCTCCGCTGTTGCCATCCCACTGCCTCCCTGCCTCCCTTGACCCCAGACTGCTTTCCCACTTAACGGTGCCTTGCAGAGTTTCTCCAGAAGCCCATCAGCCAAATTCTGTGGCCCTCAGGTCTACGAGCCGTGGCGTAAAGCACATCGTACTGTGGGCCAGTGTTAGTCCAGGCTCTTGCGTTTGGTGAGAGAACACCCTGTAGCAAGTGGAAAGCAGCCATGTTTTCTGATGGTCGTAGAAGTCGTGCTCAGGGCATCTGTACCAGCAGGTGGTGCAGGGTGACAGAAAAGCACTGCACAAGGGCGGGGTGGCGACAGCCGCAGGAGGGGTTGGCAACCCAGGCTTCCGGAGCGTACAGGCCAGAAGTCCCGCTGCAGTTAGCTCCTGGAGTCCCTGGGTGTGATCTCGGAATGAGGCGCAGGGCGCCCAGGCCTCTCAGGGCTCCTTGCACCCATGCTTGGCCCAGAATGCCCGACCCTGAGTACTTGCTGAGGCGTGCTTGTTTATGAGCCCATATGGGACGGAAGCAGGGTGAGGACGACCCGGATAACGGCCTGGCAGGGCCAACCCAGCCTGCTCTGCCTAGCGTATCCTTCGAGTCTCCTAAGCTTTTGTTGTTTTGTTTTCTACTTCTTAGGACAAGGCAAGCAGGGACAACCACCAGGTGCTCTTTGGGATGACATGGCGGGGAGGAGTGACTTCCCCGCTCCCCTGTTCCTACTTGTCCGGAGGAGTCTAATTTTAATCAGGCTTTTCCTTGCTGACAGCGCACTGAGCAGCAAGCAGTCGGAGGGTCGGCGGGACCACGGATCCGTGTGTGCCCGCTGACTTCCTTCTGGGAGCTTGGCTACGGCTGATGGCAGTAGGGTGTGGGTTGCTTGGCAGAGGAAGAGGAATGCTGTCCTGAGTGGTGCCTGGTAGGGTGTGGGACCCCCGCGCAGTCTGGCTGGGGCTGCTTCATCGTTCCAAGCCTCTGCTTTGTCCCGTGCCAAGCAAAGGTGGTGACACCCGAGGGGCTGCTTGAGCCTCCGTGGGATAACCGTGAACCGAGCCCCTTGTCTGTGCCGTGTGCTCGGCCCCTCCCTCCCTCCGGCCCTGCCGCTCTGTGTGGGCACGAGTGTGGCCTCGGCCACTTCAGGTGTGATGCGCAGGTCACTCTGGACAGGTGACGAGCGGACTGTGCCCCCTGATTGCTCACCACAGACAGCTACCCACCACCTGCACCCAGAACTTGAGGGATGCTGTTCACTGAACTGTCTCAGCATGGTGAAGCGAGTTTGCTACTCTATTTATTATTATTGTTTTTTGGTACCAGGGATTGAACTTGGGACCTTGTGATTGTGAGGCAGGTGTCGGCACCACTGAACTAAATCCCTGGCCCATGAGTTATTTTTTAAAAAGCCCCACTGGGCATGGTGGCATGAGATGTAATCCCAGCACTGGGGAGGCTGAGCCGGGAGGATCTCTGTGAGTTCAACACCAGCCTGGGCTACATAGTGAGTTCCAGGTGAGTCTCAACTACGTAGTGCGACCCTGTCTCAAAAAAAAAAAGCCTAAAAGTGCAAAACATTTGAAGAATGAAGTATAAGAAGGGTGTATGTGTGTACATAATGTCCAAAAAAGTAAATTTTCTTTACTCATTCTTTGATTATGTATTGGTTATCTCCTTGAATTAAATGTATATTTTTGTTTATTTATTTATTTTGGTACCGGGGATTGAACTCGGGTCCTTGTGCTTGCGAGGCAGGCCACCGAACTGCTGAGCTAAATCCCCGGCTTAAATGTATATTTTTAAAGTTCTCTATGATAAGTCTGCATTAAGAACTACAACTATTTGGGCATTTACAGCTCAGATAACATCAATAGCCTAAAAATCTCAAAAGCTCTTTATAAACATTTATGCTGACTGTGTTACTCTCCACATAGAACAGAACTTCACTTTGAACTTAATTAAATTAGTCATTTGGTATCAGGTGAGGAGTCTGGTTTCCAGTTCCACTTGAGAAGCAATGGAGTAGGGGAGGAGAGAGTCAGAATGTTATGTTTCATTTTGTTTCATTAATTTCTAGTCTCAAAACTATTCCATTAGGTGGAGGGGAGGATATTTGCCATTTTCCAGGAAAGTAATAATACACGAGAGTTACAGCAAGGCGGGAGTGGTCTCTTCTAATATATCACATTCTCCAGGTGCTTTTTATGCCTGCTGAAAGTCAAACGACCTCATTTCCTTCTAAAAATAAAAAGATACACATTTTACAGAGAAGGTTCAGAAGTTTCCAATAGCGCCCACACTCGTCTGATTTTTTTTTTTTGGTTCTGGGGATCGAACTCAGGACCTCACGCTTGTGAAGCAGGCAGTAGAACCACTGAGCTAAATCCTGGCCCCTCTGATTAATGTTGCTACAGACTGTCCAGGTCTCTGGAAGCCAGGGAAAGTGACTTATTGTGGAGGAGGTCCTATTTCTCTATAGGTATCTAATTTTAACTAGAATTAAGTTCATGTAAATCACAGATGTGTCCACTAACGCAAACGTAGATGCAGCGGTACACGCCACTGTAACAGTTTAAAGCAGCTTTCTATTCGTTACGTGCACGGCAAGGGTGTAGGGTACACACTGATTATCCACAAGGCTTTAGAAAGCATACCGTTGGAGTATAAAATGCACAGTGCTGCCATTGTCTAACATGTGTGACAGGACCCAGATGTGGAGTGCTGTACAGGGGTATGTGGATGTTGTATTAGTGTAGCACACAGGTTTGGGAGACAGTCCTAATGTCTGATAGGGAATGTTTCAGAGAAATTAGGGTGCAGAAGGACACAGGCATCTGGTGACTTCTGGTTTAGGATGTTAGGGAAGTTTGGGTCCTTTTCCCTTCTGTTGTTATATCGTTTATGCTTGTATTTTTTTTACAAAACAGTATACATTTACTATCTTGGTTATCTATAGACACCATTATTTAAATATACACAAGCACGCAGAAAAAAACCCCAAAAGGACATTCACCAAAACGTGAATGATAGGATCTACGGGCTTAGTGTTCTTTAGATGATCTGGGTTGTGGTGCCGTGTCGGTCACCAGGTCTGTTCTCTGAAGTGGGCCGGAATCTTGCATGCTGTCCTCTGCCGCAGAACCTCCCTTGTGGAAGATGTGCTCTGAGGTGGGTTTACCTGTCTTGTTTCGTTTTTTGTTTTGGGCAGATCTCCCGTGTGCAGACTGCAGAGCAGCAGTGACTCCACCCAGAGACAGCTCGGGAGGGGAGGGAGGGGAGGAGGCCATGAGCTTGTCCGGTTCTCATACTGAGGACCACGCCTCGGAGCCATGATTCGCCGCCTGTGCTCAGCGACTTTCCGGTTAGTAACCTGCCTGGGGTGAGCCCAACAGTTACTGTGTGGCCTTCTGCTTGTTTAGAAAACATGAGTGGAGTACTTTTTGGGTTGGAAAGTTGATTTAAAACAATAATTCATCTCAAAGAATCACTTGAATTGTGTTCATTTCATAAACACCATTTCTCCGTCAGGGCTCCTGGCACCACGCACAGCCTTTGTGCAGTCAGAAACAGGCACCCTTTCTTCCAGGCTCTTCACTGCTGCCTCTCAGAAGACTGTCGCGCTGGTTTTACTGGAACAGCACCCTTCTCTGCCGTCACCTGAAAGGTTGTCCGTACCCACGTTGGCGTCTCTCTCGGGGCAGCAGACGGCTCTTAGACATGCACTCTCGGGCGGGACCCAGCCTGCACCAGTGTGCGTGGCAGCCTTTCCCCTCGCCTCCTGCTCTTGCCTTTTCTGGAATTCTGTAGATATTCTCAGGTAGAAATATTTCCATTCTTTTAAACGAGGTGAGGTATTCTTTGGAGAATATATCTGTGTTGTTGGGCTATAGGAAAAATTTCATTTCTTTTTTTAAAGCAAAATCTTTATTGGTACATTTTAGGTACACATAATGATAACATCCGCGTAGGGAACTGGCGCCCGCACATGGTAGATCTTGCGGCTGTTCCCCCCCCCATTCTACCTTTCAACCCTCTTCCTCTCCTTGTTTACAAAAGCTTTGTTTCCACTTTTCCTTCTATTCTTTTTTCCTTGTCCCTTCCTTCCTTTCCTCCTCCCCCTCCCTTGTTCCCCTTCTCATTTGAACAGTTTCTTCCCATTTCCCAATATCAATTTACATTTTGCTCCTCATTTCTACTTCTGGTTTCTCACACCAGAGAAACATGTATTTAAACATGTGTTTCCACTTTATTTCACTTAAGAGTACGGTCTCAAGCCTGGCATGGTGGCGCATGCCTGTAATCCCAGCACTCAGGAGGCTGAGGCAGGAGGATCGATCGCTGTGCGTTCAAGACCAGCCTGGGCTACATAGTTAGTTCCAGGTCAGTGTCAACTACGTAGTGAGACCCTGTCCTCCCCCCCCACCCCCCGCAAAAAGACTACAGTGTTAAGGTGCATCCATTTAGCTAGAGTAATACTCCATTGTATAAAAAAATCCCACATCTTTATCCATTCATCAGTTGATGGGCATTTGGGCTGTTTCCAAGATTTAGCTATTACAGACTGTGCTGCTACAAACATGGGTGTGTATATACTGCTGGGGTATGATGCTATTGATTCTTTTGGGATGATAACAAGAAGGGGAATAGCTGGGTTGAATGGAACCTTTAGTTTTAGTTGTTTGAGAATCTCCACACTGATTTCCACAGCAGCTGCCCCAGTCTATACTCTGACCAACAGTGGAGAAGGGTTCCTTTTCCCCACAGCCCAGCCATCATTTGTTATTGGCTGATTTCTTGGTAATAGCCATTCTTTCTGGAGGGAGACAGAACCTCAGTATTGTTTTCATTTGCCTCTCTTGAATGATCAGTGATATTGAACATTTTTTCATATATTTATTGCCATTTCTACTTCTTCATTTGAGAAGTATCTGTTCACTTCTGATTCCTGTTTTTGGATTGGGTCTTTAAATTTGGGAGAGCTGATTTTTTTGAGTTCTTTATATATTCTAGATATTAGTCCTTTGTCTGAGGAGCAGCTGCCAAAAATTTTTTCCTTCTCTGTGGGTTGTCTCCTCACTCTGTTGATGGTTTCTTTTGCTGTGCAAAAGCTTTTATTGAGATGAGATCCCAGTTGCTGATTCTTTGTATTATTTCCTGTGTGATTGGGGTTTTGTTTATAGTCTTCACCTACAGCTATGTCTTCAATAGTTCTTCCTATTCTATCTTCCAGAAGATTTAGAGTTTCTGTTTTGATATTTAGATCTTTGATCCACTTTGATTTTAGTTTAATGCATGGTGAGAGATATGGGGCTAGTTTTAATCTTTGGCATGTGGAAAACCAGTTTTCCCAGGATCATTTATTAAAGAGGCAATCTTTAATTCTGTGAAGGTGTTTGGCTCCTTTGTCAAAGATGAGGTAGATGAGTATGTTTGGAGTTGTTTTTGCACCTTCTAATCTGTTCCACTGATCCTTGGGTCTGTTTTTCGTTTTTGTTTTTTTGTTTTTTTTTAAATCAGTACCATGATGTTGTTTATCACAATAGCTTTGTAGTATAATTTCAAGTCAGGGATTGTGAAGATCCCTGCCTTGACTTTGTCACCCAGAATTGCTTTGTTATTCTAGGTCTCTTCTGATTCCAAATGAATTTTAGGATTGTTTTCTCTAATTCTGTGAGATGTACTATTAGAATTTTGATGGGGATTGCATTAAATCTGTATAACAATTTTGGAAATATGGACATTTTCACTATATTGGTTCTTTCTACCCAACAACAAAATACCTTTCCATTTCTGGTATCATCTTTGATCTCCTTTTTCAGAGCACTGTAGTTTTCAATGTAGAGGTCTTTTACTTCCTTTGTTAGATTGATTCTGAGATAGTTCATTGCTTTGGATGCTATTGTGAAAGGTCTTGTTTCCCTCATTTTTCTCTTAGTGTTTTTTTTTTTTTTTTTTTTTTTTTTGGTACTGGGGATTGAACTCCGGTTCTCATGCTTGCAAAGCCCTCTGAATTTATTTCTGTAAAGGAATGCTGTTGATTTTTGAGTGTTGACTTTGTATCCAGCTGTACTACTGAATTTGATTATCAAACCTAGAAGTCTTTTGGTGGAGTTTTGGGGGTCTTCTATGTAAATAATGATAATTTAACTTCTTCCTTTCCTATCCTTATTACTTTTCTTTCTTTAGTTCTCTTTTCTAATTGCTCTGGCTTATGTTTCCAGAACTATGTTGAATTAGAGTGGTGACAGTGGATATCCTTGTCTTATTCTGATTTTAGAGCAGAAGCTTTCAGTTTTTGTCCATTTAGCATGATGATGTTGGTTTGTCATAGATGGCTTTTATCAGATTGAGATAAAGCCCATCTATTCCAATTTTCTGTAGATTTTTTTCCCGAGTGGGTGTTGCACTTTTCCATCACTTTTTCTGTATCTATTGAGATGATCATAGGATTCTTGTCCCTGGCTCTGTTAATATGGTGTGTTACCTTTATTGACTTGTATATGGTTCCCTGGGATGAATCCTATTTGGTCATGGTGTAAAATCTTCTTGATAATTTGCTGTGTTTTGCTTGCTTAGTATCTTATTGAGGATTTTTGCATCTATGTTCATTAGGGAGATTGGCTTGTAGTTCTCTTTTTTGGTGGGAACTTTCTCTGATTTTGGTATCAGGGTAGTGCTTTCTTCCAGGAATAAATAAATGTAGGAGTATTTTTTCCCTTTCACTTTTATTTAAGATTTTGAGAAGTAGCAGCATTAGATCTTCTCTAATTTTTTGTGGAATTTAGCAGTGAATCCATTAGGGCAGAGTATTGTTGGTAGGTTTTAAAATCCATCTTCAATTTCATTCATCGATATTCATTTATTTAAAATTTTATATCTTCTTGATTTATATGTTTTTAGGAATCTGTCCATTTTTTTGTTTTCCGTCTTATTAAAATACAGGTTTTTGACGTAGGTATTGATGGTCTTCTGGATTTCTAAAGGATCTGATGTGCTTTCACCCTTTTAATTCCTTTTCATTTTTGTGCAGTGATTGAACTCAGAACCTTGCGCTTGTGAGCCAGACACAGTGCCGCTGAGCTAAGACCCCAGCCCTGACCCTTTTCATTCCTAATTGAATGGATTTGAGTCTTTCCTCTTTTTTTTATTTTGATAAGGTTGGCTAAGGGTTTGTCAATTTTATTTAATCTTTCAAAGAACTAACTCTTTGATCCATTGATTCTTTGTATTGTTTTCTTAGTCTCTGTTGCATTCATTTCTGCTCTGATCTTTGATTTCTTCCCTTGTACAAGCTTTGCACTTGCTCTTCTTTTTCTAGAAGCTTGAGGTTCAACATTAGGTTGTTTATTTGAGCCAGCTCTGTTTTTCTGATATGGGAATTTACTGCTATAAATTTCCCTCATAGGACTGCTTTAATTGTATTGGCATTATTGTTTAATTGTAGAAACTAATTTCTCAATTTCATGGTGACCCATTGGTTGTTCAGGAGGTTATTTAATTTTCATGTGTTTATGAAATTCTTATAGTTTCTTTTGCCATTGATTTTCAATTTCATTGCACTATAGTCTGATAATATGTGTGGGATAATTTCATTTCTTTTGCATTTACTTATGACATGTTAGTTCATAGAACATGCTTCTATTTTGAGAACCTTCCATGTGCAGATGAGAATGTGTATTCTGATATTGTGGGTAGAACACTGCAGATGTCTATGTCCATTTGTTCAAAAGTTTGATTTAGTTCTGACATTTCTTCATGGATGTTTTGTCAAGTTGATCTGTCTGTGACAGTGGGATATTGATGTTTCCTGTTATGATGGTATTAGTGCTTATTTGACTTTTCGTGTTTGTTAATATTTGTTTTATATAGTTGAGTATGCTGGTATTTGGTACACATATATACATCTGATCATGCTCTCTTCCTCTTGCAGTGTTCCCTTTCCAAAGATATAATGACCTACTTTGTCTCTCCTAATCAGCTTTGGCTTGAGATCCACTTTGTCTGCAAGTAGAATAGCTACCCCTGCTTTTTCCAGGTTCTTGTCACCTAGAGTATTGTTTTCCATCCTTTGACTTTCATCTATGAATTTATTTTTGAATTAAATGTGTTTTTGTATGCATATATTGTTGGATTTTGTTTCTTGATCCATTCTGACAGCCTGTTTCTTTTGATTGGTGAATTGATTTACACTGATGGTTATAACTGATATGTATTGACTAATCCTTGTCATGTTATTTTCCTGTTGTTGTTTCCCTTTCTTTCCCCTCTGTTTAATTGCTTGCCTTGTGTGGCAGATTCATTCTGCTATGGTTAATGGATCTGTGGTTCTCATTATATTTTTCTAGAATGTCCTTTGGAATATTTTGGATTGCTGGTTTGGTGGACATGAATTTCTTCAGGTGGTCTTTTCATGGTAGTATCTTCTCATCAATTTTGAAAGATAGTTTTGTGGGGTATATCAATCTGGGTTGGAGGTTGTTTTCTTTTTGTGCTTGAAATACTTTTCACTCCGAGCCCTCCTTCACTTGATTTATTTTGAAAAGTCTCCTGTGATTTGGATGGGTTTTCCTTCATAAGTGATTTGTTTTCCTTCTGTAACAGCTTTTAATATTCTATTCTTGTGTTGAATTTTTGGAATTTTGACTATTGTATATTTTGGGGTAGATTTTTTTTTTGATCATGGTAATTAGAGTTCAGTATCCCTCACTTATCTGTATATCAAATTGTTTTTCCATGCTTAGGAAATTTTGTCATTACTTTTGTTAGAAGGTTTTTTATGGTGCTTGCACTATCTCCTGCTTTTTCACCAACTCTGATCAATTATGTTATTCTTCTTTGTGTCATCTGGCAGCTGTTGAATTAATTTTTTGTGGTCTTTGCTATTTTTAAGAAATCTTTCTTTTCATGATTGCTAACCACAGTCCTGTCTTCTATACCTGATATCCTGTCCTCACATTGGCTCATTCTGCTGCCTGTACTTTCAGTGGAATTTTTAAACTCCTGGGTATCTTTTTTTTGTTGTTAGTTTGTTTCTTTTTTTGTTTTTGTGTTTGGTACTGGGGATCAAACTTGGGACCTTGCACTTGCATGGCAGGCAGCAGAACCACTGAGCCAAATCCCCGGCCCTCCTGGGTATCTGTTTGAATCTGTGTCATGGATTCTATTCCTTTCCTGTGTTGGGTGTTCATGGTTTCCATAATTTTCCTAAGCTCCTCTATTTTTAAAAATTTGTATCTGCTCTACAGTCACTAACCAAGTCTTTCATTATAGTCGCCATCTGTCATGATCTGAGAAATTATTGCTGCTTTGATTTTTTTCTAGAGCCTCATTCATCTGCTTTGTTCCTTCTGCTGTTACCACTTCAGAAAGTCCAGGTGAGTGGGTTTTGAATTGTTCTACTTCACTGCTCCTGGGTTTGCCTTTGGTGAGCTTGAAGTTGCATCTTGCTTAAGTGTCTTCTCATTTTGTATTTTTTTTTTTGAGTTTAATTGCTGGTTTGATAGTTGTGAATTCCTTATGGCGAATAGCTTTACTGCTAGAATTTAGAATCCTTAGGAAATGAGTACTTCTCAAAGATGTCTTCCAGGTGTAGCTGGCTTTTGGGTTTTGAGTCTTTTGCAAGATCCTACCTCTTAAATTTACTGGGAGTGTTCCCTGCCTATTTGGACTAGCACCTGGTCCTTTGGCACTGGCCTGTAGTATTGTTTATGATGCTCAGGCAATCTCAGTTTTGGCACACTAAGAAGAACAAATGATTAGAACAACTATGTCACCTTGGCTAATGTAGAGTCAGCAACAGTGATAGCATCAAATACAGCCCAGAAATTGACAAACTGTGGTAACTGTTGATTTGCTACCTTGAACCATCTGAGCTAGATCTGTGTTTATATAACAAAATCTAAAACAAACCAGACAATTGAATGCAGTAAATAAACCCTGAGTATGTTGATTTTTTACTCTTGGTGGAGAAAATATAAAAGTGGTTACGGGGGAAAAATAGAGAAATAGAAGAAGAGGAAGAGATTAGAAGCAAGGCTAGAAAACAGAAGATTATACGAACTTTGGGAAACTGGTGAGGACAAGAGAGAAAGAAAGAAGGAAAAAATAAAAATAAGAACAGAACAGAAAAACAACAACTACAAAAAGTAGAAACAATATTCACACTCATATAAAATAGTCAATCATGAAAACAAATCATGAGACAATCATAAAAAAGAGCAAAGCAAAGCAAAACAAAACAAATACAAGAAAAGCAAGAAAATAGGAGGAAAAAAGTCCCCTTCAAGGTATGTAACTAGGAAGACAGAGTTTGCCCTTGTTGAATAACCCCAACAAGCCAGCTGTAGATTTACAGTGGACTAGTGGAAAATGCCTGCAAGCCTGCGCCTTAAGTTCTGAAGCTCAGGGTGGTTTCTGGCTGAGTCTGGAACCCATTTTGTTCAGCCTGCAAAATTTCACGTATCTCTTTTTGGCTTGAACTGGGCTCCCTGATCTCCTGACAACTTGAACTCAGTTCCTCCTCACCTTGATGGCGCCAACTTGGAGCTGCTGAGTTCCAGTCTTAGTTGACCTCTCTTCAAGATGGCTACGAGCCAATCACCCTCTCCTGGGGGCTGTCTGAACCCAAATCTCCCACCAGCCGCTCAAGCCTGCTTTGATCACTGCTGTGTTCCGCTGATGCCTTTCTCTGTGTAGGCCTCTGGGGTTGCCGGGTGGCACCGTGCATGTGCAGTTTGGAGTTTCCCTTCCTACACAGTGAGTCAGGGCTCCGGGAGGAAGTGCTGCTTGCTGCCTCGTTTTACATTGAAGTCTCTCTCTTTGCTCTCCCTGTTGGCTCCAGTTCTCGCTTCAGATCCTTGTTAGGTCTCGGTGACCCCCTTCCCTCCATCTGCCCTCATGTTGCTTTATCCCAGCATCTGGACACCGCGTCTTGGAGAGGCTGTTTCCCTGCTGTTCACTATTTGCCATCTTCCCAAAAGTCAAGAATTTCATTTTCATTTTCAAGTCAAGTTTCTGTACCATTTTGAGGCAGAGACAATGCATCACCCATCTTCATTCTAGTTTGTTTTCAGGTTATATCCGTCTTCTTCCATTTTTGGCTTCTGTTCTGCGATCACTTGCTACATTTTTGAAAGATGGATTTACCCTGTTGCAATAGTTCTTTTTTATTAAAAGACTCATATTCAAATTGGACCTTAATAGAGTATTCTCACAGTGACCCATTCCTACCCTGGGGATAAAAGTTACTCTCATTATTAGGAAAAAATATTTTGTTTGCATACATTTGAAATATCATTTGTGAAACAGACAAATGAATGACTATATTGTGAAGGACATTTAATCATAACTGTACACCAATTCCATTTTTTTAAAGCCCTCCAATTGCATGTGGTCACAGGAGGACTTAGGTGTAGAAAGACCCATAACTATTTCTTTAAGTTAAGGATCTATGCTGAAAATGAAGGCTCAATCCTGTGTGAAGAGGGGATAATACAGTATGTTTAAAAACATGCCAGGACTGGTCTAATTGCACTTTGATTGCTCTCTCTAGGGAGTAATCCTTATTCCTTGGTAGGAAACCATGAACAAGTCTGACCATTTGGTTCTGTGAAAATGAACTTAGTTTAATTTATTGACACATTAGACATACCTGCCAACATTTCATGTGCTTTTTCCCTGACGTGTGTCTTGCCTGATGGAGTCACTGCGATGCAGCCTTTGGGTTTTTAAAGAAATTATGTTTTGCTCAGGAATGCATTGAAATGGTTAAACCACGCTGTACCTTGTTCTTATGAGTCTCTGGAATGCAGCCGGCCGGAGAGCAAGGGCAGGGAGACCAAGTGGTGGCGAGGAAAGCCTTCCCCTCCTTTCTCACAAGCGGCCCACTGGGCTCCATCTTGAGCTTCTGGGTCTCAGCCTTCCACGGCAGCTGTGCCAGGAGAGCACAGCCAGGGAGCCCGGTAACCCAAGCCACTGCCGCTGTGTTCAGCTGAAAAACGACATGCCAAATGTCCCTCACCTCATTGGGCCGTCGCATGGCAACTGCTGTACTGTGTGTGGTGAAATTCCCAACATCCGGCTTTCCATTGCAGAGAGGAGCAGAAGACCCGCCCCAGCTCACGGAGGGCAGTGCACACCAGAGAGAGCCTAGCTGCTCCAAGCCCTGACAGCTCTGCTTTGACGTGTCCATCTTCTCAACCTTTGCCCCCTCTCTGATGTCTCTGCCTGCCTCAGCATCCCGGACCTCTCGCTTAGACAGGTGTGCTGGCATCCAGCAGGAGCCTGCTCGTCCCCTCGTCCTGCACACCGTGCCGGGGACCTTCTCAGAGTGCCGGCCTTTGCTTTCCTGCTGTGCTCGCAGTTACTCAGGGTTCCTTGAGAACACTTTGCTGTGTGTTGTTCAGGCCTTTTAAGATCTGGCCTTTGCCTTTCTGTCCATCCTAATCCAACACTCTGTTTGTGCTCTGCAGGAGGGTGGAGTTTTGGATATGCCTTCTTTGCTCACATTTTGTACCTTTGTTCTTTTCCTGTTTGCTGGAGACCCCTGCGTATGGTGCATCTGGCTAACTGCTCAGTCCAAGCTGTGCTCATCTCTGAAGCCTCCCCGATTTTGTCTACTGACTCAGATGCTCAGCCTTCTGTGCTCCCATTGGGTTTTATGTAAATGTAGCCATGGAAGCAGTTGCTTTACAGCACGAATCCTTGTTCCTCCTGCTTAGACTCTGAGCAACCTGAAGTTTAATTTGCATCTCTATAAACTGTCATAGGCTTGGTGTATAGAAGTTAAGGTACTGCTCAGCAAATCTTCAAAAGCAGCTCTTTTGAAAGGCAGACATTGCCAAGTCCAGGGAGTTAATGGAGGCAAATGGAATGGGCTTCAGTAAAGGAGCTCTGAGACCTCAGGGAAACATCAGCAGAGGCTGCATCTGCTGCTTGTCGCTTTCCCTTCCGCACTGATGCTGGGAGCGAAGTCATAGGAAGGAAGGTTCTGCTCGGGACCAGCCCTCTGCCATGGTGAGCGGTGAAAGCCAGCCAGCGGCAGGACACTGCGCAGGGCAGCAGCCCTGTCCTTGGCTTCTGCCGCGTGTGTTTCAGTGCAGTGCAGAGCCTCCCCCAAGAGCCTGGCTGCTGGCCCTGATGTCACACTCCCACCGGTCCCCCACGTGGGCTGTCATGGGCGTCCTCTGGGAAGAGACTTTGTTGGCCAACCTGAATCACCATGGAACTCCACGACATGTGACACCTAACGCTGTCAGGCTGTTCTGTAATGAGAGGTTTTCTTGTCTTGGTGCCGGGGACTCTTCTGGCCAATGGGTTTGACTTATCTCCAGGATTAGGGTAAAACAACTGCACAGTATCTTCATTCCTTGATGTCTTAATGTGACTGTGGCTGTGTTTTGTTTGTTTTTGATATTAGGGGCCGACCTTCACACTGAGCTGTATTTCCAGCCCTTTTTATTTTGAGACAGGGTCTTGCTGTGTCACTAAATTGCCCAGGCTGGGCTTGAGGTTTTGCTCCTCCTCCCAAAGTGCTGGGGTTACAGGTGTGTGCCGCCATTCCTGGGTAAAAAGTGTGTTTTTTTTCTGTAACTGTTGGTTGTAAAGTTCTAGATCAGTCATTACAAGAAGTGTAAAAATCATGATAATCTTAAAATATTTTGGGGAGGGGTCTTGTGTTCTCCAGTTTGTTTTGCTTTGGTTTTTGAGACGGGGCCTATGGTCCAGGCCAGCCTTGAGCCTGCCATGTGTCCCAGGCTGGGCTCCAGGGTCTCAGCAGGGACTGAAGGTCTTCAACGTTGGAGCCTTCTGGCCTGTGAGAAAGCTGTCAAGGGCGCTGGGCCTGGGCAGTTAGGAGTCTGTTGGGACATCTTTCTGTAGCTTTTTCCTGGTGACAGGGTCCTGCCCAAGCCGACTGCTCTACACTTCACGAGTGGCAAACCACAGGGGACAAGGGTTTAGGACTGGGCAGAGCCGCACCAGAATGTGGGTGTTGGCACTCCCTCCCTGTGGAACCCGGACAGGATGCTGAGACCACTGATTTGTTTTCTTTTGCACTTGTGAATAGGGCCCTTGTCCTTGTGGGTGCTGAGAGCATCGTGGAGCAGTGCCTGGCATGCTCCCGGCCCCCTGGAGTAACCCTCTGACCTGCGAATGGATATTGGTTCTGACAACACATTCCAGAAGCACTTGGAGGTGCAGAAAGCGAGAGTGGATTTTTTTTTTTTTCCACACTGGATTCGCGAAGTGGTGGCAATTCCTAGTATCACGCTGACTCAGAGAGGGGCCCGGGCTCTGTGGGGAGCTTTCCTGGCATTTTCCCCAGGTCTACAGTGCTAGTCCTGGCTTTGCCTCCAGCCCTGGAGGAAGCCCTTCCACTCTGCCTCGTTTCCAGGCCCACTTGAGCACCGTCACCAGCCAGTTTTGAAGTCCAATGGCGTAGATGTGAAATGTTGTCATAAAACGGATGTAAAGTATTTTACGGCCAAGGTGGGTGTGAGTGGTGGATGTCTGCTTTGCTTCTCCTCCTCTCCATTAGCGAGCTGTTTAACTGTCCCAACTCAGGAAGGAATAGCTGAGAAGCAGGGGGAACACTTCTGTGAAAGTGATTTCTCTAGGTGCCGTCATGCCCATCGCCAGAGGTTCTTAGAAAAGTCTTTGAAGTTGGTTTAATATTTTACCCCCGCTTTGCTGTCAGTTGTGGGCTCCAGCTGGTCAGCTTCAAATTTCACAAGTCCTTGAGTCGGTAGAGCTCTTACTGCTCTACCAGGATAACTGTGTCTTACAGGTGAAAACTCTCAGCTGTGTCAGCAGTGCAGGTGGAGAAGCCTGGAAGGTGATAAAGCAAAATGTCCTCTGACGGAGGAGTGGGTTCCAAGTGAGCTTTTCTCCCTTTTCCCCTTGATACTCTTTTGTACTTTCTGCACTTTCAATAACGAGTTTTCCTTAAAAATGTGTATATCCTTCACAAAGCGAATGTGGTGCTGTTATTTAAACTAAAGATATGGGGTTAAAAATGTTTGTGACTTTGCAGAAAGCTAAAGAGGGTGATAGGGTTTGTTCTAGAAGGCAAGCAGGCCCAGACGGGTCGGGGGTTTTCTTTGGCTCAGCCCCTCTCCCCACTCCCACTGCTCAGAGCTGGGGGCGCTGGGACGGGACCCCTCTCTCTGGCCAGGCTTTTCTTGTGAGCTGGGTGCTTAGTGAGCTTTTGTGG
The DNA here is from genome assembly GCF_012274545.1 of Fukomys damarensis. Classification (NCBI taxonomy): domain Eukaryota; kingdom Metazoa; phylum Chordata; class Mammalia; order Rodentia; family Bathyergidae; genus Fukomys; species Fukomys damarensis. The sequence goes on from NW_022900943.1 coordinate 1,931,373, forward strand.
GTCTGGAGGACTAAGGAGCTGTTGAAACTCAACTTCTTCATCTCCTGAAGATTCTGCTTGGACTGTTTGAACGCAGGTGTGGAGCCTGAAGGGTTCAGGTGCCTGAAAACAGCTTTATGAATGAACTCAGCAACCTCACAGCATGAAAACAACTTTAACCCAGTTTTCAGGCTCACTACAAATTACCTTTTTAAAAATTGGAGACAGGGTCTCATTCTGTAATTCAGACTGACCTTGAACCTCACTGATAGCCCAGGCTGGTCTCGAACTCATGGCGATCCTCCTGCCTCAGTTACCCCAGTGCTGGGATTACAGGGGTGTACCCCATTTACAAGCTAGACTTTTTAATTACTCTAATCCCGAAGCTTAAACAATTGAGCAAATCAATGTTCAAAAACCTGAAATGCTTTCATCCGCCACCGAGCTTTGTGGCCACTCCACCTGGGAGGGCAGGGCCCCGACAGGTCTGGGGGGTCCTCTGTGGGGTCCTCTGTGGGGAGCTGGGACACTGGGCAGGTGTAGGTCCACTCACTTCTGCCACAGAAAACGTCCTCGAGCGACGTCGTCAGAAGCAGGCAGAGGGTGACCAGGCCGAGCTGTACCGTGGGGTGGAGAGCAGAGAGGGCTGTGGCGTAGACATGGGCGTGTGTTAGGAGGCGGCGCCTGGTGAAATATGGGGCCGATGCTGGGCTTCCCTCCTCACCACGTCTCGTAGACCGGGCCGCTCTGACGGGCGCCCTGGGTTCGCCCCCTGGTCCGGCTTCCTTCTCCGGGCGGCTCCGGCCCCTCTCCAGCGGCCAGGGGACTGCGGCTGTCCCAG
>NW_022900943.1:1932390-1932843 GCF_012274545.1 Fukomys damarensis
TCCCCACCGGCTCCGCCCAGCCCTCCCCTGCGCGGGGCACCGCGCTGTGTCCTCCCCTGGAGGCCGCCCCGCGCTCCTCCTCCGCTTCCATAACCGCTCGCCTGCTCGCCAGTCGATTCTTGTATCGAATACATTTGACAAATTGTTGTTTTTATATTTCCTGTTATTCTGTCTTATAAAAATGAATGAAAATGCAGTTTTGGGTCATTCTGCATTTAAGTAATCGGGCAGGGAAGTGGCTAAACACTTAATAATATTCCCTGTACCCACAGGAGACCCCGGGGCCTCCCTTCTTCCTCCTGCAGTGTCTTGGCCTGTGACGTAAACCTGGGTCTGCTGAGTGGAGTAGTGCAGTTGTGTAGTCGGCACTGAAACATGGCTTTTAACGAGGGATGTAGGATAGATTTAAGAAATGCAGTACCCTGACTTTTCTTACCTTCATTTGTGAAGCGT
>NW_022900943.1:1932930-1945791 GCF_012274545.1 Fukomys damarensis
GAGTTGGACGGAAGGGAAGGGAGGGAGGGAGGGTATGAAGAAGGGAATTAAGGTGTGTTCTGTGCGTGTCCCAGCTCCCCACATGGCATGCAGACATTGCGCAGGGCAGACGTGAACTAATGAGGATCTGGGAAAAGTGCTGAAGAAAAAGAATCGTGCGCTCTCCCGTCGTGCCGGAGTGCCGTGAAACAAAATTCCTTTGCAGCTGCTTGCGGGCTACAACTCGTCCTCTTTTTCCAACTTAGATTCTCTTTGAGAACAGCGGTTTGAGTTCCAGGAAAGCAAATACCTGCAGCCCTGGGTACTTGAAAGCCTGAGGCAGGAGGACGGCAAATTTTCGTGCAGCCTCCATAATTTAGTGAGAGCCTGTCGAAGGAGATTTTTAAAAAGGGAAAGATGTAGTTCAGTGGTAAAGTGCTTGCCTACCCTGTGTGAGGCCCTGTTTGGTTTGGGTTTGTTTTGTTTAATGGACAGGGCCTCACTCTGTAGTCCAGGCTCGCCTTGAACTCACTAGGTAGCCCAGGCTAGCCTCCAACTCGTGACAGTCCTCCTGCCTCAGCCTCCTGAGTGCTGGGATTTTAGACTTGCACCATCATGCCTGGCCTGTCCCTGCCCTGGGTTTTGAACCCCACCGTTGGGGCGCAAGAATTCCTTGAGAAAGTGGAGGGTTTTTCATGATAGCCCAGTGTGGGGCAGGTCTCGGCGTCTGCCCACATTATTCAGTCGTGGATGACGCCTGCTTGGCTCTGGCTCTGGCGCAGACTGCGGGTGAAGGATGGAAACTCGGCTCGCTCCCAGGTCGGTGGCCGAGGTGCGGCGGCGTTCTCGGGTGTTTCGCGTGGCATCTGTGAGCTGCCTCCTGCAGTTTCCTTATTGAAACTGAGATTGTTTCCCAGGCAAGGCAGGAGATTCCTTGCTAGCTGATCCGGAAGGCGGGATGCTCTGTGCTGTCCATGCTGGCGCCCCGGCTCTGCAGGGGAAGCGCACATGCGGAGGGGCCTCCTTGGCCCTTGCATGGTGTGAGTTCCATGAGGGCTGGGCGGGGAGAGGTGCGAACGGAGCTCTCCCACTTGCAGAGTTGAACAGCAGCTTTACAAATCCTCCGCACCCCCACTGCCCCTCCCGTGGGGAGGGCCCCGATGAGCAGAAAAGAACGGGGTCAGCGAGACGGCTGGCATCTGTGCACAGATGGGCACCTGCACAGGGCGTTTCCGTGTGGACCTGGTTAGGGTGCTGGAGGGCAGGGATGGGACAGAGATGCGCAGTAAGGGTTAAGATCTCGTCCCTAGGCCGTCTCTCTGGTGGTGCTGGATGGAGCCCTGGGCCTCCGCCTGCCAGGCAGTCCTGCTGCAGAGTTACCCGGCCTAGGACAGTCGTTCTTCCACTGTTTTTATGAGTTCTGGAGTTCTTTGAAAATATGGCACAAGTTTCGTACTTGGTGCAAGGAAAATGTGCGCATGAACCATTTTACCGCAGTTCCAAGGGATGAATGCATTTCCTGAGGTTACTTAGGAGACCCCAAGTTAAGAATCCTTTACTTCATACTGACAGTCTAGTGAAAAGCATAAACTTGGCCGCGGGCCAAATTTGTGTGTTCTGCTCCGTGCCCGCTGTGTGTCCCCCTGGCTGAATGAGCTGCGGTGGATAAACCGCCGAAGCCGTACACACCGCACACGGAGATGAGAGCAGCAGCGCCTCGTGGCTGATGGGAGGAGAAGTGAACGCAGTGACAGCCCCGAGCTCAGCACGTGGCCAGTGTGTGGTGAGGGAGGCACAATTCCTGCTGGCATCCGGGAGCAAAGTTGAGGTTTGTATGTAAAAATTGTGACAAACAGTGAAGTGGGGTTTCCCTCTCTTGTAAATAACACATTTATGCTGTTCGTGTTGCACTAGTTTGCACATGGAGGTGACGGCAGCAGCCTCCACAGGGCTGCAGGGGTCAGAGGAGGCGCCATACTGAGGGCGTGGTGCGGAAGGCTGATGGCTACAGGGCGTCGGTCCGCAGCGGGGAAGGAGGGGACAGAGGGGACAGCCACAGTCTGGAGGCCCCGGGGGTCTGTGGGGCCTGAGGCTGACGCAGCCTGGGGACCTTCCCGGCTGTGCAAAACGAGACTGTGTGACAGCCGCAGGGTCTGACCAGTGTTCTGAGCGGGCACCTCCGTAGGCGCGGAGGAAAGGCTCCCACGTGGTTACAGTCAAAGACTGAGGCGCCCTTCCCGGGACAGCTGCTTTTATGGCACGTTTTAGTTTTACTTCAAAAGAAGTCAGCATCTTACAGCAGAAGGCTGTATGCTCACCCGGCCTTTCTGACGAGAGGTTTTCGGGTTTCTCTTTTGTAGCACCAGGTTTCTGGCTGTGGTGGGAGCCACTACCATGAGGGCCTGCGAAGGATTTAGCCTGGCTTCCTGTGAGTTGTGAAGATGTCATTGTCGTCGTCTTCATCTTATTCTTCTTCCTGTTCCTCCTCCCTCCCCCTACCATCTCCTTTTTTTTTTTTGGGAGACCTGATCTTGCTATGTAGCTCAGGCTGGTCTTGAACTCACTATGCAGCCCAGGCTGGTGTTGAACTTGTGGCAATCCTCCTGCCTCAGCCTCCCAAGTGCTGGGATTACACCCGTGCACCGCCAGCCTGGCTTCCCTGCTGTTCTTCTGAGAGGACAGTTCAGAGTCAGCATTATGATGTTAGAAGATAATCACCTTTTTCAGCGGTTCTCATCCAGGGAAACTGAGGCCGGAGAAGTGAACCGCAGCTCCATCCAGCGCTCTTCCTGTATGCAGGGCTGCAGGCTGATGGCTCCTTCCACTCTGGCACAGCTTCCTGCCCCCTTCGAATCCCACTGTCTGCTGGGAGCTCCCGCCGGGTGCGAGCTGGTTTAACCAAGTGCTCCCCAGCCCTGGTGGCTTCCTGGAGACTTTCCCAGGGGCCTCTCCCGGCACTCCGGGCACGCTCTAGTGGGGTCACAGTGCTGGGCCCATGGGTAGCTGTGTTGCATGGGGCTGGGGCGAGGAGAGTTGGTCTGCCTGCGTCGGGCTGGCTCCGGTCCTTCATCCCGGGTCTGCTCCCTCCTCCCTGGCTCTTAAGTCGGTGTCCTGAGCGCTGCCCCATCCCGACCTCACTGCGGTGCAGCATGAGGACAGGGCCTGGCCTGCTCTGTAGTCCTCAGGAGGTCTGCTGCGGTAGGGGCTCAGCACCTCCAGCCCCTGTCAAGCCCTCCGGAGCCCTGCAGACTCTTGTCCTGCTTGGCCTCCACTCCCACGCCTACATCGCAGCGTGCCCCAATCCTGCGGAAGCCCCTGGCTTATGTCCTCTTTGCCACCGCTTCTCTGACAGTGGACTCCGGGCCTGCCCTCCACTTGCCCTCCACTTGCCCCATGTAGGAGCTTTTCAGGGACACCCACTCCTCCTTCCCCTTGCCCGGGGCCTGTGTGTGGCCCTGCACGCGGGGCTGCACTGTGTTGTGCCATTTTGTGGGAAAGCCAGCAGGAGCCAGCCCCTTCCTCCCACACTGGGGTGCACTTTGCCCCCGGAGTCCCTGTGCTGATGCTGGGGCGGCCCTACCCTCTTGCTGCGAGGATGCCTGCTCACACTGTTACACTGGGACTGCCAGGCTGCTGAGGGGTTTCAACATAGTAAAATCTTAGCATTGCATAGTAAACCCTCAAGTGGTAATTTTATCACTGGGCATCTACCCTTAGGCCAGTTCTGTGAGGTGCACTAAAAAAATAGCTTTAAAAAATTATCCAAGTGAGATTTAAATGATTTCGTAGTGTTGTATACCAATAAATCATCAAGTTAGTTTAAACTCGGGTTGTTGTAACTTAAAGGCTACTATGTTCCCTTTGATATCATATGACCAAAAAAAAAAAAAAAGCCAAACAACTTTAAACATACAACACATAGGACAAACATTCTGTCCCTTCACATCTCTCGGATTTTCTCAGGGCCTCGTTTTCGGTCCCCTCTTGTTCTCTCTGCACGTACACGTAGACTCATGCGCAACGCGGATCGTCTGACATGATGACTTCAGTCCTAATACTCCTAAAAACAAGGACCTGCTCACCTGGTGCCACCGTCCCTGGCAGGAGGACAGCAGCAGCGTGGAGGAGACGGCACTGCATCCACGCGCGCTGCCGACCATACTCACATGTTTCAGCACCTCTGGCAACGTCCCTTTTTCTTTTTCTGGTTCAGGGCCCTCCTATCTGGTGACCTGGGTGGCGTTGGTTATCAGATCTTACGGGGTCCCTAACCCACCAGTCCAGTGCCTCGGAGGTCTTCCCAGCCCGCACTCCCTGTGAGAAATCCCTTCTCCGAGTGAGAAACCTGGCTCCTCCGTTTTCAAGGCATTTACTCAGGGCAGCTCACCTTCCTAACTGTTCCTGTTGCCTCTTCTGCCTGCCGTCCCCTGCTGCCAGCCCCTGACTTTCTTGGCCGCTGTGTTTAGGGGGCCTAAAAGCCCCGCCCTTCTTGGATGCTGGGTGCCACTGTCAAGAGGGGTAGCGATGTGTGCTCCTGGGACTGGAAGGTGCTCGTCGTTTTTCCTCCTGATAGAAACGTGTAAGGAACATAGCGTAGCGGCGTGTAAGGGACTTACACGGGAGTCCACGAGCTTGTGAGAGAACAGACGAGTGAGTGAGCAAACTTGCCCAGTGGTGCGCTGTTTACTTTGTGAATTTTACCCTGAAATTGTGAGAGGTGATACACTAGGTTAGGCTGAAGCATCTTCTATATTTGGAAAGATTTTTATCATTTTTTTTCCACTCAAGCAGGTAGCTCTGGAAGGCTACAGCGGAAGGGAGTGTTCCACGGCACTGCTGCTGGTGACCTGGGCACCTCTAGCCCAGTCCTGCTTGTCCTCGCTCTCAGGGGCCGCAGCACTGAGCACACTGGGTCCTCAGTCAGCAGGCAGACGGGATGGTGGCGGCGAGGCCTGGGCGGTCTCTCTGTGAGTGGTTGTGTAGCGACTTCCGGGCCGGTTCCTCGCCAGTTATGTGTTTCCGGCAGTTGGTGTGGCTCCGCTATAGCTGTGTAACCCCGCTGGGGCGTGCAGCCTGATGGTAAGAAGGCGGGTGGCAATGTAAATGGCTGAGACTTACTGAGATCTGACTGCTCCTCCTTTTACCCTTGAATGTGTACAAATCTTGGTGTGCAGATTCTGCACATTTATAAGAAAAGGCAAAGGCCCAGCGGAGATGTTTCCAGCAGGGCTGTTAGCAATGTGTGGCGTTTGTCTCTTCCGTGGTTTGAGATGAGAAAGAAGAGGGTTAGTTTGCAGCGGTTGTAGAGGGCTGAGAGTTTTATTTTGGTGATGCTCATTCTTTGCACAGAAGGCCTCTCTGACCCAGAACCGAGCGGAGTTAGCATCCGTACTGTTGATCTGCCTCCTCACGCCTCTAAGTTCCCTAGGACTTGCGGGCACCTGGGAAGGCCAGGAGGAAATGCTCTGCAGGTCACTGTGCTTCCAGATGCCCCGGCCTTAGCGTGCTGTGATTTTAGCTAAAATGTACAAAAGCAAGACAAAACAAAGCCAACAAAACCATCTTTTCCTTCTTTGTTTCTTTATGGTAGGAATCTTTTTCGAGTAACAAAAGTGAGACCCAGTCTTCCGTTACTGTAAGTTCGATCAGTGTTTGGAGGAGAGGGTTGCCTCAGATATTTTACAGTGCTGTATTTTATGGAATGACTGGATTCTACACTATCAGTGCATTGTTATTTTTAGAAAGAATTATTGAAGAAAAGATACAGTTGGAAAGGGGGTGATTTAAAAAGCTTCCCTTTGGGCTAAACATCTGAGAAAAAGAGGGGGGAAAAAGTCATTAATGAAACCAGACGCTGCTTTGACATACTGATTTCTGAACCCACGGCAGAGGGAAATAATTTCATTCCAGCTGCTCAGCTGTGGTCATAATTAAACCCAAAGTTGGGTCTCCTTTTTTGGGGGGATCTTTTACCGGTAATGTCAGTTCCTAAGAATCAAATACTTGTTCAAAAATATTTATTGTACTCAAAGGAATACATTTAGCGAAATAAGACTATTTTTCTAAAATCACTTCACTCATTGTTTAAATTATTTTTCTTTCACTTTAATGACATAGGAGATTTGGCTCAAATTTTGACAAATCCCTAAGAGGCAGAAAAAAAAAAAGATTAGCATTAATCTTTTTTTTTTTTTCCAACGGAAACTACAATAATTGTTGAAATTTTGGCTATGGATTGAAATTCTGAAGGTTTCAAGAATTGAAGCAAGCAGTCACAGGGCACGGGGGATATTCAGTTTATGATAAAGTCAGTGCCGTATGGGCGGTGAGGTCCCCACGGTTTGATTTAGGCCTTGGCTACTGGACCCAGACCCTTTCTGTCTGCGTGCCTTCCTCTCGATGCTTGGCTGGGGAAATGGTACTTGTTTGGCAGGAGAGCTGTGCAGGACCTGGCTGGGGAGGAGACAGCTGAAGGAGCCCTTTCTTCTCCATTTCCTGCAGCGTGAGGCCAGGCTGTGTTTTGAGGTGGGACAGCCCCCAGAAACTGACAGCACGGCATCGAAAATTTGAATATCTGGGGCTAGTCAGGTAGCTTAGTGGTGGAGCACTTACCTTACATGTGTGATCCCCAGGGCCATAAAAAAATGAAACAAAACAACCTAACTCCACAAACCAGAACAACACAACACAAAACAAAAACCACCACCGACATCTTCAGAGAGGCCGAGGTCGCTCAGCACCAAGTTTTGGAGCTCAGGGGAATGAACATAGCAAAGTGGCTGGTAAGTCGCTTGAGATCAGTAATTCAAAAGGCACTGGCAGTGTCCCAGGTTTCGTAACCATGCGCGGGATGTAAAAAGCATGATGGTGGGGACCCCAGAGGGCAGCGGGGACCTGAGACACCTCCCAGGAGAAGATGAGGGGCAGCTGCCTAGATGCCTCGCTCTTGGGCTCTCTCGGCTCCCTCGGCGGCCACTGGCTCACCTGCAGAACCCGAGCAGGCGCTGGGGCTGCATCCCGGGCACACGGGCTTGGGCGGGAGCAGCAGCATTGGTCTGGGCAGCTGTGTTTGTTATAGGCCTAGCAGAACCATAATGAAGTCCTGCCTGGGGCAATCTGACCCCAAAGCTAAGTGCTTGAGGTAATCATGGCTGTCCCCAGAGCATCCCCGAAGGGGCGCGAAGATCTTTTGTTATCTGTGCAGAATCAGGAAAGAGACCCATGTGCAGGGAGAGATTATGAAACATTAATGCGCATGGAGCAGCTGATATCAGCTGGCTGTTGGAGAGTAACACGGCGCCCAGGATTAAGGTTTGTGATAATGAATGATGTGAAACATTTAGCATGCTGCTACATCGGCTAACTTCTGGGCTCTGTGGACAGTGGTTGCTTTAGTGCCATCTAACTGTGTGCTCTTCCTGGCCTACTGGGTCCCATTCACTGGTGCTCAGTAAGGCAGAGGCCCAGAGCTCCAGCTCCAAGCTCTGTGTGGGTAGGCAGAGGAGGGTCGCCGATTCTTCAGAGAGGATTTGATAGGATGAAAAGGGTGACCTGCCATGCAGGCATCCATGCTGCTTCTACCACTGATATTTCTGCGATATTGAAGAAGTCTGTAACTGCCGTGGGTTGGCCATGCTGTTTGGGACACTGGGGGTGGCAGTGGGGTCAGAGTGCATCCTAGTGTCTGCCTGCCTAATGGTGGGTTGCACAAGAATATGCCAAGACCACATGGCAAAGTTCTAGAAATGGTACATGTTTTACAACTGTGTATCCCTTCAAAAATCTTGTGTGGGCCATTCCAGGCGCTGTATTTAACTGGCTATTTCATTAATAGGGAACAAGCCACCCCTTCCATTGCAAGAACCCAGCCTGGCTGATGAGCATTTTTTTTCCGAGGCAGGGTCTTGGTATGTAGTCTAGGCTGGCCTTGAACTCAGTCTAGCCCAGGCTAGCTAGTGGCAATCCTGCCTCAGCCTCCTGAGTGCTGGGATCACAGGCGTGTGCCTGGCCCGATGAGTGTTTTTTAATGTCATGGATTAATGCTGTGATGTCATGGGATGCTGTCTCAATCTTGGGTGGTGGAGAGAAGGGGGGTCAAGGTGGTCTTTGTTTTGAAGCAGGGATTAAAGAGGCCTTAGTTATTGTTTTGCTGTCCCTGGAAGAAGACTTTGGAGAGCTTTGTTTAGCACAGCTGTCAGGTTTCTTTGAAAACCCCAGGGTACTAGATTTCTTGCGAAGAGAGTGAGACTTCAGGCCCCTGTGTGAGTTTGCCGCCTTTTGGCTGGAAGACCCGGAAGGGCCGTGCGGGAACAAGCCGGGTGCAGCTCACACCAGCTTCGCAGTGTGAGGCGGGGATCTGCCATTGGTGGCTCTGTACTTAGCGTCTGTTTTTCCCTGGTGGCTGGACTGAAGCCACACTGGCCTGAGGGAAGCTCTTGCTTAAGCAGATACATACTTGCTCCAAGGAGGCTCTGCCTTTCAGGGATTTCTTTTCATAATTCTTTAACTTAGAAAAACATTTAAATCTGCAAAAGAGAATAGTGACGACCCTCCATGTGTCCAAATTTCAGTATCAACAGTGCTGAAGGTTTTGCCGCGTGTGGTTCAGTCATCCATCCTAGCTGTCATGTCGTTTCACCCCGACATGTTTCACCACTCTGCTCTGAAGGGTGGATATTTATTCTCCACCCCTGACCCCAACCCCCACCCAGGCTGGTCTTGAACTCACTATGTAGCCCAGGCTGGTCTTGAACTCGCGGCAGTCCTCCTGCTCCAGTCTTTTAGGTGCTGGGATTGTACACGTCCTGCTGGACATCTTGTATACCCACCATGCCATGAGCACATCTAAAAATCCGCTGGTTCTTGTTCCTTTTGTTCCTTTTCTGCCCCAGCATTTTAGAAATTCTAGAATTCCCTCTTGGTGGTGCCCACGGTGGTGCCTTTTTCCTCCTAGATGGTTTCCTGAGGACTGGAAGGATACGGTGTCCTGGAGATTGGCACGTTTCTGTGCCTCCCTTCAAGACTCGGTGGGGCCGTCGTCAGAACCCTGTCCTGTGTCTCTTAAGGATGCTTTAGTCAGCTGTACCTTTTGAACTTGTTCTCCTGGCCTCTTCCACTCCTCTCATATGTGCTCTGTAGCGTCACCCGCTGCCCCTCATTCTTTAGATCTGCTTGGCATTCCAGGCTCTTGGCTCATCAGAGATGCTGTGTGCTTCTCTGTCCTGCTACCTGTGAAGATGACCTAGCTTCACTCCTTTGAAATGCTGTCCCACGATGTGGTCGCATAGCTGCCATGTCCTGTACATCTTCTGGGCGATTTCCTGAGCTCCTGCCCGTTGTGTTGTGGCTTCTTCAGCAGCACTAAGCCCTTGGCCTCACAAAAGCTGCTTTCTGGCTACCAAATGAGATGATTTTTCCTCTCAGCCCTCATGCCTTGTGGTTTTTCTATGGCATTTAACTGGGTTTTTTTTCTTTCTGTGTTTGACCTCTGCATTTTCTTTTTTTTGGCACTCCCCCTCCCAGACACTTCTTTTCTTCCTTGTATAGTGTTCTCCAAAATTTTGTTTTTACTCCTTTTTTCTCTTCTTCTTGGCAACTCCACATATATTTTATGGCTTCATTATCATTCCAGATGTTTTCCCAACTTGTGATTCCTACAAGTCATCACTTTTCAGCAGCCTGTGGATATTTCCTCCAAGTTTCTCTTCCCTTCACTTCCTCCCCTCTCTGGTGCCTTGGCAGACGTAGCCAGTCCAAAGGTGGTCTTTGTCACTGAATTTTGTTTTGTTCTCAAAATTTCCTGCTGGTTACTATGTCATTTATAGCTACATGTCATGTTTGTACTAATCTTTCAGGTGACTTGTTCTGTGACACATGTTAAAGATTTTTACTCTGCTTTTTAATCAACTAGAATCTGGTCCTCGAGAGAACAAGTCAGCAGGAAAGTGTTCCAGCTCCCAGTCTTTGCCCATTTCACTGCCACATGGGTCAAGAATACACCAGATTTATTCCTTTGAGGTGTTTCTCACACTGCTCTGATTCTTGAAAGATCTTTATGGGTGACGTCAAGGTAGGGCACATGAGGTTATCTGTCTATTACCATGAACTGCAGGATATGTATGTTCAGAAGTTGTCTTTGCCGTTCATAAAAGCATTGTCAATTGGTCCCTTGGTCTCTGGGTATGTTATAAATACAAGAGAATAACTTTTAGTAAGTAAATTAAAAGCTTTTAAACTATTGCAGACAGATATCTACACATTTTAGGAAAAGGGACTTTGCTCATCCTCAGAGGTAAATGGTGCAGCTTTTCTGGGGACTATTAAGAGGAAAAAAAGCCTTTGAAGACAAGGGTTGCCCTCTGAAAGGCTCTGTCTGTGGGACCTCAGGGCGTCCTAGCCCAGCTGGAGATCCTTCTGGATGACGGCGGCGCAGGCTGGGGGCCATCACGGCCTGGCCGCCCCCAGCACGCCCTCTACTGGACAGAGTGCGCTTCCTGTTTCCTCCCTGCCCAGCAGCTGTGAGGGTTCAGGAGCTCCCCTCTGCTGGGAAAAGGCAGAAAGGGCTGCAGGTCCTTGGGTCTGAGCTGTGGGCTCTGGACACACTGTGAGTGTAAGCAAGTGACGTGGGAGGAGACCCGGGCCCTGGGGTCAGCTGTGGCCGTGGGCAGTGGACGCCCCATTGTCTGGACCCCGGACCCACACCTGTCTAATGAGGCAGCGAGGTCGTCTGGTGTCCGGGGTCCTTCCTACCCAGCAGCAGCTCCGGGCGGTTGCTGAGAGGACTGTGTCTGACAGCCTCTCGTCCAGATGGAAGGGAAGGTGTGAAGAGCGGTCGACCTCGCGTTGCCATTGGTTAGCGTTGGGGTCAGTGGGAAGGGGCGCCCGGTCTCAGGCCTCCAGGTGCAGCTGAAGGGACAGGGCTGGCTCTGCCTGCTCACTGGCTGCCCTTAGGTCTCCCCGGTCGTCCCGAAGCAGTGTTTGGCGGCCAGTGCCCTTCAGGCTCGTGACCCTGAGCAGGATAGCAGCTCCTACGCTTACTTTTGTCGCCTTAATACAATGGGGAAGACAACTGTGCCTCCATCATGGCATGGTTTGAAGAGTAGTTGGGAGAATACACAAAACTTCCGGGATGCTGTGTGGTAGTGATTACTCCCAAGTGCAGCTGCCTGTCTTGGACCAGGCTCGGCATTTTGCCACACAGTCACCCTAAGTGCAGGAGCTGCGCCCATTGTTACAGCGGTGGACGCCGGAGTTGAGAGGAATGCAGTAATTCTGTTTGCACCACACAAGTGTTCAGGGGCAGAGCTGGGACTGGAAGCCAGACTTTCTGCCTCTGCCTCCCTCATCAGGGAGAGAGCACTCTTGGCTCCGTGTGTCAGGTCATTCTCCACAGGGGACTCTGGGGCTGCACTGGAGCCAGCTGGGACCTTGTGGACATCCAGAAACAGCCTTGCTCACAGACAGGTAGTTCTGCAAGATGATGGAGTCCCTCTGGTGGAAAGGCCTGAGGTGGTAACAGTCCTATTCATGCTGCCTGTTGGCGGCCAAAGCGCGGCCGCCCCTTTCCGTGAGCAGCTTTGGTTATGCCTATTCTGGTCAGCTCTGTGGGCAGGCAGCTCATCAGTATTCGAGGGATCATAAACCTCATATCAGTAAAGCATCAAAGATACCAAGTCTATGCCAGGGATGTAGCTCAGTGGTGCCACTGCCTGCCTTGCAAGCACAAGGTCCTGAGTTCGATCCCCAGTCCCCCTCCAAAAAAGATACAAAGTCTAAGGAAGGGAAGACTTTATTTTAAAGGATGATAAAGTAGACTATAGATAGTTTCTTTGATAAGAATCAGGGTAGGGAGCTGGATGTGGTGGTGCATGCCTGTAATCCCAGCACTCCGGAAGCTGAGGCAGGAGGGTCTTCGGGTTTGAAACCAACTTGGTCTACATAGTGAGTTCAAGGCCAGCCTGAACTACACAGCGAGACCTTGCCTCAAAAAACAGAAACAACAAAATAGAATCAGGGTAGGGGGCTCTAGAAAGATAGAGGACCTGTGGGTCCTTTGTTAGCGGCTGCTTTTAGAGGGGTCGGGGCCCTTTACCTACCCAGAACTTGGGGTCTCTGCCTACATCATCTCCTCCGGGGGCCCGTGTGCAGCTCCTCTCTGTTTACTTGGTTTTAGACTTACTTTCAGGGCCCTATCTTTGGTGGGTCACTGGTTGGCAAGGGAGGGGCTTGTTCATGGTTATCTTAGAGTTAGAAAGGGGGTGTGTGGCTGCCTGTAGAACTCTAGAATGACCCTGCAGGGATAATATAGCGACCCTACAATGAGTACGTGTGTATATAAGGGTGCATGTCAGTGCACAGGTGTGAGCACAAGCTGTGGATGAGCTTTCCAGCCCCTCCCTGCTTGCTGTCGCTGTGTTCTGTGGTTTGGGGGGCCGCTCAGCAGCTTCGCTCTGCCTGTGCGCCCTCTCTGCAAGTCCCCCGGGCCACCTGTGCTGTCGTGTGTCTTCTTTATCTGCCCTTTCTCTTTTGTTGCCTCCATCCTTGAAGTTGTCCCTAGAGGAATTTCTCCAGTAAATGCTAGTCAGAATTAGCCAGCAGGCCTAATGAGGCCCTAGTCTGATTTCCTCCCGGCTGTAGAGCCCTGCCCTCCATTAAAACTGTGAAAGCCCAACGTCAATGTTTATGCCAGGCAGTACAGCAAATACAGGGCCCTAACAGGAGCTTGGACACCATCGCACGGTGGGTAACTGTGGTCGACAGTATTTAATTTTGTATTTCACGAGAGCTAGGATAGAGGATTCTGAAAGTTCCTAACACAAAGAAATGATAAATATTTTGAGGTGGTGGATATACCAATTTCCCTGACCTGAGCGTTGCACATTA
>NW_022900943.1:1945831-1953812 GCF_012274545.1 Fukomys damarensis
TGAATACTCTACCCTATAAATATGTACAATTGTTTTGTGTCAATAAAAGTAAAGAATTCAGGTGATGAAAAAGATGGCTGAAAAGCAGAGGTAGGGACGTGGTATGAGCACACTCAGGGAGCTGTGTCTAACAGGGTCAGGGGCAGCACGGGGGTTTCGGGGGAGCAGTGGCACCGAGGTTGCCTCGAAAGGGAAGGGGAGCATTTTGGGAGAGGAGACGTGAGCAGATGGCAGGAACGTCACAAGTAGGGCAGCCGAAGTGTAGGTCACAGAGAGAAAACCCCTTCGCTTTCACACCTCTGACTGTGTCCCAAGAAGGCTGGTTGGAGAACTTCATGAGCTGAATGCCGCGTCGGTCATAAAAATACTGCTGCGCACCTTTGTTTTTCTTCTACTTTCAGAGGAAACTTTCAGCACCCAAATGTTTTCAGTTCCTTCGAATCTTCCAGTGCTAGACCTCATTTCTCACAGGGAAGCCACTACCACATGTGGATGTCGGGCTCTTGAATTGTGGCTGGTCCAGACTGAGATGTGCTCCATTACTGGTTTTTGAAGATTATAAAGAAAACGCATTGTTAATTTTTATCCTGATTACACTTTAAAATGACACTCTGAATATATTGAGCTAGATATAATTAACATTCCAACTGCTGCTTTTGACCATTTTAGTGTAAATACTAGGAATTTAAAAAGACATACTGTGCCACAATGGCCAGCACTGTTTCTGTGGTGCTGGTACCTGTTACTACACCCTGGAGTTCTGCCCCTGTTCTTGGTGTGCCTGGCATTCAGACATGACAGAGGCTGTTCTACTCCATGGTGAGGCCTCGTGTATTGTTCTGAGCTTCAGATTTTTCATCTGCATAACAGAGACATTGTATTTGATATTTTCCATTTAAAAATGCTCTGAATTTAGCTTTGAGTTCAGTTCTCAGTGTGAACTGTGTTTAACTTTTTCTACTCTGCCTCAAAAGGTCTGTATGACTCCATTTGCCAGCTCTCAGAGAAAGCGACAGTATTGTCTTTTCTCTAAGGAGTAGTAGTGAATTCTAGAATGGGAAGATTTTAGAACTCTGGTGGACTAAAGAAGCTTCTCCCTCTCCTTTTCATTCCTGCTGTTGGCTCCTGAGCTTGAGCACCTGATCCTGGTGTAAACATAGCTGTTAAAATTCACTTCTTGACAAGGTCTTAGTTCTTTGGTTCATGGCTATCAGATGGACTTTTAAGTACCCCAAGTATGGGGCTGGGGATTTAGCTCAGTGGCAATGCACCTGCCTTGCTAGTACAAGGTCCTGAGTTTGATCCCTGGTACCAAAATAAAACCCAAGTATGGCGAGTCCACAAACTTTCTTCAGACATTGAATAGTTCCATAGAAACTGAGAATCTGTCTTTTCCTTTTTGGCCTTGCTGGTAGAGCACATTGGTCATTGTCCTTTTCCTGGTGATGCGTAAATATCTTTCATTTAGCAGTTCTTCCCCTAGTATGCTGCCCAACTGTCGGTCTATCCAGATGCTCAGTAAATGTATCAGATGCGGGGCTGCTTAGGACCCAGATCTCTCAGATGTAGCATTTATCCTACAGGGCAGGCAGATGAGCAGTGACATGGGGCTCATCATCTTGAGAGGGGTGTCCAGTCAGGGCAAGGAGATGACCCCAAGGGCACATTCGGGCGACGAGACATTTTTGGATCAGAAGTTTTGATATTTCAAAGTATGACAAGATTTCACTTAACACATAAGTCAAATAAATAGAATCTCCCTATAAAATATGTTGATATAATTTCATTTAATGGAACCTCAATGTCTGGATGGAAACTATACTGAAATCTGTTCTCATGATACTGGCCACATTATAGTATTTTGCCATTAAATTTGTTTTTCTTTTGGAATAAACTCATAGCACGTGTTATGTTTTTTAAAAAAATAAAGTTAGCAATACAGAGAAAAGATACAGAAAGGGCAATTTTACCAATTTAAAAAAACAGTGGCCATGCGGAGGGAAAACATCCATTTTTGCAGAGTCTGTTTTATTGCAGATGCCTCACTCTGAGTTGCTCTTAGTGCAGCCCTGATGTTCCTCCCAGAGTGTGGGGCTAAGATAGATATGCAGAAGCAGTTTTGTCCAACAGCACTTCTTGTTTTTTGATTTGAGGTTTGTAGGAATCCTCAAATGAGAGGGTACTGACCGGCCTGGAGTGAAATCCCAGATAACCACACTGATTATGGCACAGAAATGGTGACAACGTCTAACATTTATGCATAGTGTTTATTTTGCTTACTGTGCACACACACCAGTTTATCTCCAGAGTGAACAGAAGATATTTTAAAGTGTTCATTAACTGCAGCAACAGCTAGGAGATATTTTATTAAATATATATACAATAGAAATACAAAGTAAGCTTTGTACATTAAATGCCAGCATGTGCATTTTTGAAAAAAACCCGAAAGCTGTTACTGATTATATTTAACAGTGGGAGGTTTAGATATCCATACAGTAAGCACAGCATATATTCATAAGATTTCCTTATAAGTAATTAGGTAGTCTCGCCTGATTGGCTATTTTGCTTACTATGGTTTCAGTTATCCTAAGTAAACCACAGTCCCAAGATGGTAAGTTTCAGAAATAAACAACTTAAAGTTTAAAATTGTGTGGCATTCTGGGAAGTGTGGTGAGATGTGGCCGCAGTATCCCCAGAGCAGAGCAGCTTGCCTCCCTTGTAGCCACTTAACCACCCTTCTGTTATCAGGGCAGTTGTGGTATCACAGTGTTCATGCCCAAGTAACCCTTTCTTGATGATGGCCGGGGAGCACTTCCCCTAAGTGAGAAGGTGAGAGCTCTTAGGGGGAGAAGAAATCACACGCTGAGGTTGCTAAAATGTACATTGTTAATCTCGCACTGTGCCTGATCTATCATTAAACTTACATGTATGCTTGATAGGAAAAACAGTATATATATTTGCGGTTTCAGGCATCCTCTGAGCAAGTACCCCCCTAGATAAGGGGGGACAGTGTACTGAAATATTTACTGTGAATCAATTTTAAATCACTTTAAGGCTTTTCCTACCTACAGTTCTACAAATGAAAAAATAGGAGCGTCTCTAAAGATTTGTGCGCAGTTCCGGCCACATGAGAATACAGGTGTTGAAGCTTTCTCAGGGGTGGAGCCTGGAGAGGTGCTCGGCGCAGCTACACAGGGGTGAAGCCAGCCGGCAATGGCCTAGGAAGCAGCTTTACATTACATAGGGATTCTCAGTCTCTCAGCTCTTGCTCCTCTCCCAGTGCCGCATCGTTCCTTGCGCTAACCAATTTGGAAACAATCCACTTGGAGTTTTTTGCCCATATGGTGGCGCCTGTGACTGGAGGTGGCCCTGGCCTGCAAGGACTGCGTGGGTCCATGAGTGACTTCGCATTGCTTGTTTAGTTTGTGGCAGCTCCAACAGCTGCCCTTTGTCCGGCTATAAGGAGACTAATTTTATGAACATGTATATAAAGTGGAAAAGCTCACTATCAATTATATCCTTAAGCTATATATATAGTTTGCTCTTTCTCATGTTTATTTGCCGTTTGTTTTTTTAAAATTGAGTTTATTGGTACATTTTAGGTATACAGTACAGTCATATTCATTATTGGGCTCTTGTACCTTTACAGGACAGGTCTTGGTTGTAAGCTGTATATTTATCATCTGTTCAGTTTCTGTGCTCATTCATTCAATAAGTGTTTACTGAATGCCTGTTGTGAGGAACCAGGGGGTAGCAAGAAACAAGAGAAAAAGGTCTTGAGCTTGCCAGGTAAGATCAACAAGAAACTGTGTCCCGCACAGGTAACAAGTGACATGAAAAGGCACACTCCAGGTAATGGGAGAGACTGTACACAGAGGGAAGGCGGTGGGTGAGTGTGCAGGCCAAGATCATGGGGAAGTCTTAGGTGCGGTGATTGAGGCAAGACCTAGAAGAATAGCATTTTCAGCATGGAAACAGTCAGTGGTGTGAGTGGGCCCTGGACGGAAGTGGTTATCTTCTGTGATAACCGTGTCACTCGTGTGTGGTGGGGATGCTCGGAACTGACCAGAAGCAGCCACCTAGAAAGGATGCCAGCTTGGTCAAAGAGCAGCGCCTCGGGAGTGCCCAGTCGTCAGCCCTGAACTGCTGGGTTGTGGGAGGTGGGGCGGCACTGGGAAGGACAGGCGCTGGCCGTTCCCCCGTGGGGTACAGAGTGAGGCGTCTCTGCAGACGGCACGGCGTGGGCAGCAGCTGAGCACCAGCCATGCCGTGTGTCGTCTGATGATCTGGGTGTGTGGACTTGCCGACTGGAGCTGCAGACTGTTTTAATTCTGGCCTCTCCGCATAGCGTAGTACAGAAAAGGCACTGTTAAATGGTGGTTTTTAAAAAAATGCCGACAGCTATGCAGTTTACAGTCTGGTCACACTTGGAGAAGGTGACCTTATCAAACTGGATGTGCCCTGCTGAGGTAACCACCCCACCCACTGTCTCTTCCAGGCGGCATCACTGTCCACATAGCCCTACTAAGATTTACAGTAAGACAGAGAAACCATGTCTGCTCTCTGAGTACACCGAGAACTACCCTGTCTACTATTCCTACCTGCCCAGAGAGTCCTTCAAGCCCAGGCGGGAGTACCAGAGAGGGTCCGTGCCGATGGAAGGCCTGACCACGTCAAGGTGAGCAGCCCAGCACGAGAGCAGTAAGTGCGGTACTGACAGGCGGTGCTGGGGACGCGCCGAGCAGTGTGACGCACGAGGCCAGTGCTTTGACATGCTGTGTCTCTGAAAGACAGTCTTGCATGCATGACCTGCTCACTTGTTCCCAGGGCCCCTCTCAAGGAGAAAGGATTTTTGCTTGCCAAGGTGTAGGGTCAGGGAGAGCTGCACTTGTGTGATAAAGGATGGGTAACTAAGCGAAGCCGTGGGGGATGGGAAAGGTGGCGGTTGCTGCTGACAAAGAAGTTTTGGACTCTGTGGAAGGCGTCAGGCCAGCCTAGGTGATGACAGGGGTGAAAGAGAAGCAATAACCCAGAGCGGGCCTCTCTGAAGTTACGCTCTAGATTTGCCCTTTGTGGTAGTGGGGATTGAACCCAGGTCCTTCACTCTGAGCTCTTTCCACACCCAGCTCTTTTTAAGTTTGAGACGGTCTCACTAAGTCACTGAGTTGCCCGGCTGGGCTTGGCTTATGCTGTAGATTTTGTTTTTTTTTTCTTTTTATTGAGGTTATTGGTACAATCTAGGTATACAATACAATTACATTCATCATTGGGATTCTGTACCTTTACATAAGAGGTCTTGATTCTCATTTTTCCCCTTGTCCCTGCCCTCCCTTCACCCCTCCTCCCCTCCCCATTTACAAACACTTCATTTCCATTTTTTCAGTTTCTCATATTTTTTCCCTCTCCCTTATTACCTTTCCCCCACCCTTCCCACTTTCCCTACACCTTTAGCCCTGTACTTCCTATTTCACAGTATTAATTATCTCATTAGGATCCTGTGTACTATTATAGTTTTTCACACCAAAGAAACTATTCGGCATTTCAGTTAAAGAAATCTCTGTATGAACATTAAAAATAGGGAATCCTAAAATAAAACTAAGAAGGAAAGTAAAAGAGAAAAGGCAATGATGTAGGATTTAAATAATCCTTAATTCTGGAGATGAAAATGGTCCCTGAACATATTTAAATTGCTTCTCGCTTTTATAGTCTTGTCTTACTCTTTTCTTCATTATTTAGAGAATACTTTATTAGTTTCTGTAGTCAAACCCACGTAGATATGACCTTACATATTTAGTACGATGTGTTACCCCTGTACACATGGAAAAAAAATAAAAAATAAAAATAAAAATAACATTTCTAGACCAATATGGTTGTCCACTTCTGTACAATGCCAACTCAACACAGTAAATTGGGATGACTTTTTCCAAAGTTGGCAGCACCGCTAAAGTTTCCCAAAATTCAATTTATATATATATATGTGTGTGTGTGTGTGTGTGTATATACATATATATATGTATTTATATAAAAAGACTAATAATAGTATGTTATGCATCGATAGCAGCAACAGCTTTTCCAGGTTCTGCAGTCATCTGAACAAAATTATAGACATTCAGCACATTCCATTTAAAAACAAACAAACAAAAAAAGAAAATAATATCCAGAAAACAGCAAAGTTCTGTTGCTATTGTGGTACCTGGCACCATTTTTTTCTATTAGCCTCTTCATCATCATCTGGAAAGAGAACATTCTAGAGTAATATCATTAAATGTAGCTCTGATAAAGCACGGTCCCTACTATGTATCATGAAGCAGGTACTAGATATTTTACATTCATAGAGATTTGATACAGTACCGTCCTACATCAATAATACTAGATTCAGTTTTGGTTTGAAATTTACTTTTTCTGCCAATAAGATTGCTACCCCTGTTTTTTTCTGGGCTCCTGTCACATGGAGAATTGTTTTCTTTCTTTTCACTTTCAGTCTGTGGACTTCTTTTTGCACTAGGTGTGTTTCTTGTATACAACATATTGTTGGATTTTGCTTCTTATTCCATTTTGCCAGTCTATTTCTCTTGATTGGTGAGTTGAGGCCATTGACATTGCTGGTTATAACTGATATGTACTGACCTGTTATTGACATGTTATTGGCCTTTTGTTGACTTTTTACTTTTTCACCTTCTCCTTTTAATTTCTTGCCTTGCCTATTTGATTTGCTCTGTTGGGCTTCATGATGTTGTTACCTTCATTATCTTTTTCTAGGATCTTGTTTAGAATTGCTTGTAGTGCTCTGGTTTGGTATTCATGTAGTTTCTCAGGTGTTCTTTGTCATGGAAGTGTCTTATTTCCCCATCCATTTTGAAAGAGAGTTTTGCAGGATACATCAGTCTAGGTTGGAGGTTGTTCTCTTTTAGTACTTGAAATATCTCATTCCAGGCTCTCCTTGCCCCAAGGGTTTGTGTTGAAAAGTCTGCTGTGATTCTGATGGGCTTTCCTTTGTATGTGATTTGTTTCTTTTCTCTTACTGCTTGTAGTATTTTATTCTTCTGTTGCATTTCTGGGATCTTGATTATGATATGTCTAGGTGTAGATTTTTTTTGATTGTAGCTAGTTGGGGTCCTATATGTCTCAGTATCTGAATGTCAAATTCTTCCCCTCTGTTTGGGAAGTTTTCTATCATTAATTCTGCGAACAGCTTTTTAAAGTCATTTGTATTTTCTCCTGCTACTTCATGGATTCCTATCAGTCTTATGTTATTCTTCTTTGTATCATCTAGGGGTTGTTGGATCGATTTCTCATGTTCTCTTACTGTTTTTAAGAGACCTCTCTTTTCATGGTCACTGACTGCAATCTTATATCTTCTATATCTGAGAGCCTATCTTCACATTCTTTTATTCTGTTGCATACACTTTCAATAGAGTGTTTCATCTCCTGGATATCTGTTCGAATCTGTTTTATGGATTCCGTTTCTTTCCTATGTTGGGAGTTTATTTTTTCCGTTTCTTTCTTATGCTGGGCCTTCATGGCTTCTATCATGGTCCTGAGCTCATCTATTTTTTTGTCAGTTTCTGCTCTAGAGTCTCGAGTCACAACTTCTATTTTGCTCACTATCTCTATGGTTATCTGGGTAATTATTTCTGTTTTGAATTTTTCTAGAGCCTGATCAATCTGTTTTGTTACTTCCTGTGCTTTGAGTTCAGGGTGTCCTGGTGGTTCACTATCAGCCTTTTCGTCTTCATTTGCCCTACTGTTTGCCATTGGTAAACTGGAAGTCTGTCCTTGTGTCTTGCTTAAGTGTTTTCTCATTTTAATTTTTGTTGTGGGACTGTCCTTGGTTTAATCTCTGGATTATCACCCAAATCTTCCTGATATAGTTGCACCCTAGCTTCTGTGTCTGTAATGACCCACAAACATTATCATCTTTATAACATCAGAGAAAACAGCTCATCAAATCAACGGCAATGCTTTACCCCAACTGATATAA
>NW_022900943.1:1953840-1962633 GCF_012274545.1 Fukomys damarensis
CTGTGGTAGTCACTAGTCTATCACCCTTAAATCATTTGAATTAAATTGAAATCAAGAAGCAGTCCAGAACATGTCTGCAGTGAACAAAATTTCAATATAGTGTATTTACCATTTAATGGCTCAGACAGAGTGAGGATGCAAGACCCCTGATCTCAGTTAGCTGATTGCTAAACCCCATGACACTGACTGACCTGGGGCTGCAAGACCCCGATTGAGTTCCCCAACCTTCTGAACGGTTGAACTCCACAACGTTCTATTACAAGTTTCCCACGCCCTTTCTTTAAAGATGTTCAAAGTTGGAAACTCAGAAAAATACCCTTGATGACCACCTCTGTCTTTGCAGAGTGGATCCAAAGACTGGCACAGTCAGGAGGTCTGAGAGTGCGGGGGTGGGGAGATTATGGGGGTTCAGGGGCGCCCGTGGCTACCTTCCTGGCGCTTGACTGATGGCGGCTGGGTCCGGAGCAGGCGTGGTTCTCCTTCCCGCGGTGGGTCGGGGCCCAGACTCTATGCTGTAGATTTTGAATGGGGTTCTCGTGAATGTTCAAGAAATAGGAATGAAGGATGTACTTCCTTTTCAATTCCTCTTGACTTACTCTAGTGGACTCCCAGCTGAGACTGTTTGGATCGGGGTCTGTGCAGAGGCGGAGCCCAGTGGCGGGGGTGGGAGAAACCTCTCAGGTAAGGTGTATCAGTCAGCATTCACGGGTGGCACCGAGTGGACCTGAAAGTATGCGTGGTGCGCAAGGATTTTCGAGGTGGGCTTCCGGCTGCCTGCAGACTTGGGAGGAAGCGTAGGAGTGCTGTCCACCAGAGAGCCTGCACATCCAGCTGGAAGTTGAAGGCCTGGAGCTCCTGGAGACACTGCCGAGGGTCCATTCCAGGAGGCCAAGGGTCTGCGCTGGACCCCACAGGTGGCTGTGAAGCCTGCAGTTCCTCTGGAGAAGTGAAATGGCAGACTCCACTTTTCCATTCTCTTTTCATTCCATCTGGGCTGCAAGCTGGTGTCACCCGTATCCAGGGTGGGTCTTTGCTATATATAAGTCAGTCAGCCAAACCTGGAACTGTGCTGCAGGCTGTCAGCAGGTGAGCATCGGCTGACGGCTGATTTTGTCCAGAACCCCAGGGTTCGGGTTTAATTGCAGCACTGGCATTTTGCAATAAATAAGTGGGGTTTGAGTTGCAGTTTGGGCACTCGGTCTCTAGAAGGTTTGCTCTCACTGCTCTAGCAGAATCTTCCACCGACAGTTTCTTTCAGTGACCTCCGGGTGGTGTCTTCTGGCTGGTGACCCCATAGGATAGAAAATCTCGGAGTGAGTTGAGCAGGGTCTCCATGAGACTGGCGTATTGAGGAGAGGACATCCACATGCTGGTGAGAGTCAAGAAGGGGGAGGCGAAGTCAGTGGACCCCTGAACTCGGCGGGAACTACTCATCAGAGGCAGCTTGAGAATGGGAGAGAGCTGAGGGCCTTGCCTGATGCTTGGCCTGAATCTGGTCACGTTCATGCAGAGTATTTATCTGAAATCGTTGTGTAATAAGCAACTGCTTTCTCAGACAGACTATAACATTATGTAATATGAGCCTTATAGTTGGGGCTTCATTTGTGCAAGAAAATAGCATCTCTGAATGTCAGAAGGCCTCAGTAAAGGATGGCGTGATAGTTAACTGGTTGTGTCAGCTTGAGTAAGAAATGCCTAACTAAATTGATCAGCACAGTTCTGAGTGTGACTGAGGGGATTAAGACAGAAGACCCAGCCTAGGGCTTGTGCATAAGTGATGTAAAGGGAAACGAAGAGGAAAGGCTGCTCTCTTCTTTCCAGTCTCTCCTTCACCATGGACATCAGCTCCTGGCTTCAGCACCGACTTTAGCCTCTTGGGATGACTCGCTGGAACACTGCCTGGAGCTCCAGGCCTTCGACTGGACCCTCGGGTCCCCAGCGCGCAGACAGCCCTTGCTTTCTTCCTCACTGGACTCTGCAGGTGGCCATTGTGAGCCAATCTTGTAAATTCTCATATATTTGTATATCTTTTGTTAAATCTGTCTTTCTAGTAAGCCCTGACTGATACAGATGGGAAACTTTAGGAAGCCATGGGCGATACCAGCAAAGAGACCTAGGCACACTTAGGAAAGAGCAGTGCGGAGGGATGACTTAAATGCCACTCTCGGGGGTCTAGGTTTGGCTCTTTTCATCTCCTTATACCAAGTTTGCAAGGAATACAGAGTATCTTGTGAGAGGTAAAGTACCAGATACTGTGGTATTAGGAGTAATTCCCTGTCCTGTAAGTACAGAAAAGGATGCTTTGAGGGCTGGATGGTGGACATGCTCTTTGTGCCTTGCCCAAAGTTTAGGAGAATAAAGACAAACCCTAGACAAATCCTCTAGCTCTGAGATCCCTGCATGTACCCCCACACACTCCCCCTTCTCCTGATGGTGCTTTGCAAAACAAAACTTACCCCCCTGACCTGTCCTAAATTATCCTTGCCTATGTCACTTAAAAAATAAACATATTACCCAAAAGTCTCCTTTGCCCCTGCCAGAGACGGAGTAACAATAAATAGAATTTATAACAAGATGTGACTAGAAGGGAGGACTACAGTTACTGGAAGAATTTCCAAAACAATAAATTAATGATCATAAAGGCTTTAAAAAGAAAAAAATAGTAGAATCAAGTTTACCCACAGGGAAGAAAAGGAGCAAACCTAGATTTCTTTTTCGTATTTCCTACCTCAAAAAATAGAAGTCAGGAGGGAATGGCAGAGATATCTCTTCTCTTCCTTGTGCTTTAGTTTTGTTATTTCTCAACCCTATGCCGGCTGTGCCAGACACTAGTTTTCATAGACTGAGAACAAAACTATGCAGTTTCAGAAAATGTGGAGAAGCCACCGTATGCTCTACCACAGGCTTCTGGAAGCACAGTGGGTCACTGTCTCTACACCACGTTGTCTGTGTGGGTTGTTACTCTGTCCCAGGACACTTATCACCGCATCCCACCCCGTTTTCTGTCTGAAAGCTGCCTCTGCTTCGTGTCTGAAGTGGACCTTGGGCTCCCACCTGCTGAAGGAAAAACTCACGCGGACCGGGACTTGACTGGGTTGGTGATTAAGACCAGGCACACGCAGCACCTAGTTTCTGAAAAGGTTATCATCCCCGCATGAGGCATGATTACAGCTCACAGAGCTCTTTCTGGTCGTAAATCTTGGGGATTTAAAGCAGGCGCCATAAGGGGAATGCTTAGGATTTCCAGTCCTCCTCAGTGTGAAGCCATTTCTTGCAGCCTTTGTTAGTTCTCGTGCATAGGCTTTGCCTTTAGTTCAGGTAGATCTGAGGCTCAGTCTATGAGTTAGAGGTTTGCACTTCAAGCCTCATTTCCCCGTAGTCACGTCACCCTGTAAAACAGTGGGCCCCCAAATGAGCCATTATTTTTGTTAGCCTCCTAAAGGTGGGCAAAATGAATAGCCTCAGAAGAGGTCTTCAGTGGTGTTAGACTTCTGTCCTGATACAGCGGAGCCCATGGAGAGAGCCCAGTGGAGAAGCAGAGGAGCTGAGAGACTTGGGCTCAGATTTGATGGGTTTGCCCGAAAGGTGGAAAGACTGGGATTAGGTGTGTCAGACTCTGATCTACTGATGAGGCTACTGAGGAGACCTCAGAGTTGGGAGGAGAGCTCTGCAAGAGGAAGGCACCTCGCATCCTCTGTAAAAGTCTGGGAAGAAGCAGGACTGTCGGTATTGGATCCAAGTCTTGTTCTCTCCATAGACTTTGATACACTTGCTGCTTAAATGCACACTCAACTCCCCAACTCAGAGCCATGCCACTGGGTACGTTTATTCGTCTTCATAAGTTGGGCCTGAGAATCGCTGCAGACTTTCACATAAAGTTCTCAGCAGTGGACCTGCCTGGACAGTTTTACAGCTTTTGAATTGTCTTTGATGATGTGCACCTTTGGTTACATTTGTGTATATTTTGTCCATTACTTTGTCAAATATTTCTTCCATCCCTGATGCCCTATTCATTACTTTTACCTAAACTTTTTCCCCCATCTTGCTTTTCATACTGGATAATTTCTGTTAATCTAACTTTAAGCTCATTGAGTTTTCCTCTCATCTCCATTCTACATAGACCAGCTAGTGATTATTTTACTTCAGATGCTGTGTTTTTGTTGTTGTTTGTTTGTGTGTGTTTTTATTTTATTATTATTATTATTTTTGGTACTGTGGATTGAACTCGGGTCCTTGCGCTTGTGAGGCAGGTGGCGCACTACTGATAGATGCTATAGTTTTCAATTTTACATTTTCATGTAGTTTCTATTTTCTGAAATTTCTTACCTTTTAATTTATGATGACCTTACTGGCAAGTGTTTTGTTTTTGTCACTGGCATAGTTAAATTAATAGCTTTGAAATCCTTATCTGGTAAATCCAACCTCTGGGTTTTCTTGAAATTGGTCTCCATGATTATACTTTTTTCTTGAGCAATGGCCACATTTTTCTGAATGCATGTCAAGTAATTTTGGGTTGGTTCTGGACATTGTGAATATTGTGTTGTGGAGACTCAATTATTTTAAAAAATTTCCTCTGAAGAGCACTGTTTATCAGGCAAATATCTGATTAGACTCAAAATGTAAATTCCTTGTCCTTGGTGGCTGCTCAAATCTCAGTTCAGTTCTCTGCCCTTAGTGTGGTTGTCTGAAGTCTCCATATGCATGAGGTCAAATGGAGACTGAGTCCAGCTTTATATAGAATTCTGGCTTTTGACCTTTGTCCTCTTCCCTCCTTTTTTTCTTCTTTGCTACCACACGTAGTTGCCTCACATTTGATCCTCTGTTTCTTGGTTCCAAAAGAGAATGGAAAATACTTTCCTCTTGGGTGCGTGACCTGGTGCAGAGTAAAGCCTTTGGGGTAGAAGCTTTGCATCTCAAGCAAGTAACAGGAACTTAGCCTGTGAAGACTTAGCGTGGTGCCGATTCCTTCTCCCACCCTCCCCAAATCGGCCCTTTTCATTTCTCTTTAGTGCGCTCAGGTTAGTTTTTAAATTTTGTTTTTCCCAGACGTTAGCCTCTGCCTTAGCAGCATTTGAGGAGCGAGAGCTAGAGGAGCAGTGAGTCTGTGTAACTTGAATCTTGGGGTGCAGGTACTAGAATCCTGTCCCTTTCCGTGAGGGTAAGGAGGACTCTGTGTTCCATCATTATCAGGGCCAGGGATCAAGCCCTGTGTTCAGCCAAGGGCTTTATCTCAGTGGCCTGGGATAGGTTCCCATCTTGCCTGGAATGGACATTTTAAAAAACATTCCTCTGAAGGGCATTGTTTATCAGGCAAATACCAATTAAAAAAACTGTTGCCTGGCCCCTTTGTCATGGTGAAAATCTGCATTTCCCCCTTGTAGTCCCATGATCCTAGTTAGCTTTTGGGCTGCTTCCTCTTTTCTGCACTCAAATTCTTGTCAAGCACCTTTCTTTAGCTTTGCCAAATGACTTGAAGTCAAGTTGTTATGACTTCCCCAGCAGGACCACTTCAACCTTTACTTAACTCTGGGTTTAACTCTTGGCCTTCCATGCTATATAACTTTTATAGCTGCTTACCTAAAAGAAGCTGAGGTCTTTGACCAACTTTTTTTTCTTGGTTCATAGTCATAGAGGGCACAAGTACAGGAAGAGAAGAGGAGATCCAGTGTTCTTTAAAAAAAAAAAAATCTGGTCAATTTGAGCAATTTTTGGGAAGAATAAAATGCTTTCTCGTGAACTCAAAGACTGAGAGATTATGTGTGACTGGGGACGTGCAGTTATATTGTGGTTAACGATAGGTTTCTGTGAACGTTCTCAACATAAAAACATAATGAGGAAACATAAATTCTGATTCAATTCTGTCTTAAGCTCCAGCAACTATTTTTGGGTAAGGACTAAATGAATCAAGCTTGAAATTAAAAATTTTTTTCTCTTTTCAGAAGATACACCCTCCCATAATTGTTTGTCATAGTTGTAACCAACCAGTAAATTTAACCATAGATGTTCCCTTGCACAGGAACTTGTATTTTGTACTGCAACAATTCATTACCCAAACATGGCTAGCAAGGATTTCACTGCATTTGCTTTGGGCTTTGAGAAACCAACTGTTGGACGGTCCTTGTGAGCCTCTGTTCGTTTTTGGCCAGTGGAAGTGGCAGGAGAAGGGGGCATTATGTGTGCTTCCTTTGTGAGAGAGCTTGCAGCCAGTGAGGGAAGATTCCCACGGTGTCTGTGAGAGGAAGTGGGCTCATCGGTGGGAGTCATAGTGGCAGAGGGTGTGTGGCCTGCAGTGCAGACCCTGGACATGGCAGGCCTTGGACATGGCAGGCCTTGTCTGGAGAGAACTTGGGTGCTCTGGGATCAGTGGAGGCTTCCGTGTGGCAGCCCAGACTCCCAGTTTCGTCCCTCACGCTTGCCTTCGGCATCTCCTGAGAGTTCTTGGCCTGAGTGAAGGCGGCCAGTGGCTTGGGTAGCCGTCGTCAAACATGGCTTTATGAAGGCTTCGAGGTGTGTGGTTTCAGGTCTCCTTGAATTCTCAGTCCAGCCCCCAGGATGTATGTTCAAGTCCTGTGGGAGCATTTCCTTCAGAGCATCATCGCCTTTCAGATGGAAAGCTGACTTTCCAGTGGACTGGTTTCCAGACAGGCAGTTTTGGGTCTTTCCATTTATCTTTGTAGTCTGTGGCCTTCCACTCTCCATTCCCTGACTCACTGCTGGACAGGACTCCAGGGTGAGGTACTCCATCACCCAGAAGGGTATGAGGTGGGGCGGACTGGCTTCTGCCTCCATAAAGCCCACACACCGGCTGCCTCCACACGGCTCAGTGTCACTGGCTCTCTCGCTGATTGCCGGTGGTGAGGCCCCGGGAAGGCAGCCCAGGCTGGGGGCCCCGTTCCTGTCACTAAGATATATTCTAAGATCTACCCGGAGGGTATTATGGGAGTTCAAATGAAGCATCTCCCACTTCCCCCTCAGAGCCCTGGAGAGACTGGTTGTCCCTCTTGCCATCCCACCAAGCGTTTTCAGGATCCAGTTTGGGTTTATTGACAGCCCTGAGTATAATTCATGCAAGACAGGTTACAGCAAAGCGTGTTACCTTTGCTAGTCAAGCATGCTCAGTTGTGCTACTCCAGATCTCGGCCGGGAAGTAAGTTTTATTGGTGTTCAGGCCTAATGTTTTCCTGTCCGGAAACCTTCCCCTCCCTCGGGGAGGCTGCTTTGGCAAACACCACCAGGGAAGCTTCCTTCTCCGTGTCCAGTGGATGAATGGGTTCCAGGCGAAAGCAGACTGTTGAGTGAGGCAGAAGCCCTGTGTGAGGGTGGAGCCGGGCAGTGGGAAGCCGAGACTGAACTGCTGGGCAGCACAGGCCGAGCTGACCGCATGTGGCCAGGACGGCTCCGGGTGGCACAGGACACGGGGGGGGGGCCCTTTTATAACGGTGCAAGGACTTGCGTAGGGACCACTTTCCACTTGGTGGAAGTGGTCCTGCTTTTCAGATCCACTCTTCTCCTTCTGTCTAGTTAGTGACTACAGGGAGCCGGGCCTCAGCACCTTCGTACATGCATGTAACATACGTTGGTGGCAGCCACCCCGTGTCCGCCCTTTGGCCCTGCTGTGTGAATACTCACTGCAGTCACGGGGCACTGACAGCACGCGGCAGTGAAATGGGACTGAGGGTCTCCAGTTACTTTGCTTGTTTCTCTCCTGGGTTTTCTGTAAGGTCAAGCAGAAGAAGGAGGTATGTGTGAGCACAAGTAGACAGGAGGGTGGAGGAGTATAGAGAAAAAGCGGGGAGTACCTGACAGCCCCTGAGGGAAGGGGCGGGAGAGGGGCCCTGCTGAGCAGTTCCCAGTGTCAGTGGGCAGCTTGCGAACTGTGCTGGGAAGTTGGCTTTTATCTGGAAGATTCTTTAAACTGGAGAGAAGAATGATGTGACTTTCCACTTAGAGAGTTTATTCCGGTCACACCATGGGTGTTGAAGTAGACGTGACAAGAACGCAGGAAGAAGCAGCGAGGTCAGCTGTCGGTGACCCGAGTGAGAATGGTCAGGGTCTGAACCCAGGGGGAGGGAAAAGCCGGTGACACCCAGGTGCCCAGCTTCCTCCGGAGTCGGCAGTGGTGGAGAAGAGCAGGTGGGGGAGAGGCTGAGAGCGACTTCCCAGCAGATGTTCGCAGAGCTGGGCTGAACGGGCAGCCTTGCCCCACACCGGGTCCCAGTGACGTGTTCTCCTTCTTCCTCCAGGAGGGATTTCGGGCCTCACAGAGCGGTGCCAGTGAAAGTCCACCAGCCCGAGCCGTTCGTCCCCAGTGAAGAGAACATGGACTTGCTCACGACGTATAAGCAAGATTACAACCCCTATCCTGCCTGCCGAGTGGGCCCCATCAGGCCTCGGGACAGTAAATACCCCTGCCGTGACAAGATGGAGTGTCTGCCCTCGTACAAAGGTGGGGGGCGGCGAGGGCGGCCAGCGGGCGGGCGGGCGTGTGACCATCCTTCCGGGGGACGGGCAGCTTCCTGCAGCTGCTCCCGACCAGCTGGAGAGCTCAGAGTGCCTCCAGAGCTGTTAAGTGTTTGAAAAAAATCAAAAGATGATTTCAGGATGCGTGAAAGTTTTGTGACATTCGAAGTTCATTGTTCATAAGTATGTTTCAGTGGAACACAGTGATTTAGGCATTATTATTCGTTTATGCATTGTCTGTGGCTACTTTCTTGCAACAGTGGCAAAGTGGAGTGACCATGACAGAGGCCTTCCAGCCTTCCTGACCTAAGACAGGTGACTATATATATATAT
>NW_022900943.1:1962674-2031013 GCF_012274545.1 Fukomys damarensis
ATATATATAGCTCTTTAGAAAACATTTGCCAGCCCTGCCTTAGCTTGCTCTTTGAATGCACTTTTCACATTTAAGCTAAGTTCAGTTCTACCATTGATTACTTCAATTCATCCACTTAAGAGAATATTGGCATTTACACATGTAACATATGTACAGAAACTGTACACATCATAAGTATACATATCAATTAATTTTAATGGAACACACCTACATAAACAGCAGTCAGGTCAAGAAACATAACATTAAACATATCTGCTATTCCTCTTCATTTAGCCTCCCTAGCCATAATTTAACCATTATGCTGACTTTTAACTTTAGTTTTGCCAGTTTTGGATTTTTTTTGTTGTTGTTTTTTTTGAGGCACGGTCTCACTATGTAGTTGAGACTGACCTGGAACTCACTATGTAGCCCAGGCTGGTCTCAAACTCACAGCGATCCTCCTGCCTCAGCCTCCCAAGTGCTGGGATTACAGGTGTGCCCCCATACCCAGCTGGATTTTTTTTTTTTTGAGACGGTCTTACTATGTAGTTCAGGCTCGCCCTGAACTCACTGTGTAGCCAAGGCTGGCCTCGAACTCATGGCAATCCTCCTGCCTCTGCCTCCTGAGTGCTGGGATTACAAGCCCGCACCACCATGCCTGGCAGAATTTTCTTTCATTTTTACGGTACGGGGACCGAACTCAGGACCATGTGTTTGCAAGGCAGGTGCGGCACCACTGAGCTACATCCCTGGCCCCCAGATTTGGATTTTATATAAATGAGATTGATTCATTCTTTAAAATGTTTTTATTTTAATAATTCATATATAATATGTATGTGTGGGGTATGATGTACTTTGATACGTATATACATTGTGTAATGTTCAAATCATGGCAGACGTATGCATCTCTTTAAACATTTATCACTTCTTTGTGGCAAAAACAGTGACAACCCCTTCTAGCTTTCTGAGACACACAAAGCATGTTTTACTGAGTATCCCTTACACACCAGGCGTGGCTCCAGGAAGTGTGAGGGAGCAGAGCGGCCTGCCCTTGGTCTTCTGGTCTCCTAGGCGGGGCTGTCAAGTCGCATGCACGGTGCAGGGAGTGTGGCAGCCGCTCATGTGGGGCGTGGAGGCTGAGACCAGGGAGCCCTAGCCGGGTGCCTGTGGCACCGTGGCCGGCTGGGCTGGAGGTGCCACACTGCTCACGTGATCGTCGTGGGCCTGTCGGCGTGCGAGGATGGCTGGTGTCCTCCTGTCAGGCAGATGCCAGGCCTCTTCCTGGAGGAGCTGTGCCGGTTCTGTGGCCCCCGTGTGGCCGAGCCTCTCTACTTCTTCCAGGCACAGCCTCAGAGGGGAGGTGAACTGGCCTCTGCAACAACCGCGCCTAGTGCTTTAGTTTCTTCTCCTTAGGTGCGTCCTCCACGCCTGCGTGGCCGCCCCAGTCGGGGCTCATCCAGACCTTGTCTTCCCCAGCGGCCCCTCTGAAGCGTCTTTGCAGGCCATGGCCTGCCTGGCTCCTCTAGTTTTCTACCCGTGTCAGGACTGTCCCGGACCGCAGAGACCTCTTTCCCGTCAATGCCTCTCCCCCTGCCATCTGTCCTCCTGCGTGGCCTGTCCCTGTTACCTTCTGGGGTCCATCTTTTACCTGTGCCCGACGCTCACTCTCTGCTTCCTCTTGGCAAAGCCCTGCGTCTGTCTTCCCTGGGCACGCACTCGAGCCAGGATATGTGCTCTGACCCATTTCCACGGAGACGAATTGGGATCTCACTGACACCTATGTGATGTTTTCCTCTACTGAAAGCCCCTCAGCGGATCTTTATGGTCCTTAGGATACAGTCCAGGCTTTAAGGACGCCCCATGCTCTGTGGGCCCTTCTCTTGCTCCCTGAGCCCCTTTCTGTTCGGTTAACACCTTTAATGTGTTGGGATTCCTTCTGTTTCCCTCTCTCACCCTCACCCTCAGCTAGCAGCTGTTAGGTCCAGACCTCCGAGCCAGACTAGAACCCTAAGGGTGCCATGTCTTCTGTTGCTTAACTTTTGTCTCCTTGGCCATGTAAGCTGTCTTGTTTCCTCGCCAGTTGCCCCAGACCCTGTATGGATGCTTTACAGAGAAGTCAGTATGGCCAGGTGCACAGTGGGACAGCCCCTGCGTCTATCTGTGGTGTTCTTGTTTTTGTCACCAGGAATCGCTCTCAGGGCCTCATGCTTGCCTGGCAGGCACTGTGCTGCTGAGCTGCATCCCTAACCCTATTCGTGGCGTTCTTCTCCCTTTTCCCCAGTGCTTACAGCAAGACAGAAGTGGGCACGGAGTGGTGGAGCAGGGGAGTGCACTTACTTCCCACGGGGAGGGACAGGCTGGGGCTCCGGCAGGGCGTGTCCTGGTGCAGGGCCTCTTTTCCTTTGTGCCGTCTCCGAGGCCCTGCTGCATGTCTTGGTGGAGTTAGGGGCTCTGCACAGCAGTTGCCTGCTTGGGTCTCCAGATGCGGGGATAGTTCTGGAAATGAAAAATGCCCTTGCCTGCCCCAGATTGTTACTCAGAGAAAAGTCTTCCTTCCTCTTCAAGAAACTACTTCTACTTCAGAATAAACACTTGTGGAGCACAACCCACCTAACACTCAGGCTTTAATCTCATCTATCTCCAACTTCCCCATATTCCTGCATTTGTTTATGAAGTTAGGCCTGGAATCGCCCCCTGCAAACTGTACCATGGGATTCCTCTGATAAAACTAAGTCATGGCTGACATTTCTTTACTGCTAACATTAAAACTGAGAAAATTCTATTTTATTCTCTGTTTTTCTTAAACTTCTGATCCTGTTAAGTGTTTGCCCACTTTAACAGCTTAACAGATTCCGGTCAAGCAACAACAGGATTGCTCAGGGCTGGCATGCATAGGTGTGTGGGGATTTTGTCCTGGGTACAAATCTGTACTGGAGGTTGGATTTCATAGTTTTCCTCTGGAATTCAGTTTCAAAACCAAATAAGTGTCTGGCTGTTAGGTTTGTCTTATAGTTAGATTTGACTCATCAAGTGCTCATTTGCAACCTATGTGTCTTAATAGTTTCACTATTAGAAGTAGTGTTTGTACTTCTATAATAACAAACCTGAGACTGGGTAATTTGCAAGTCATAGATACTTATTTTTCCCGATTCTGGAGGCTGGGACTGCTAAGATGAAGGTTCCTTTAGGTTCAGTGTCTGCTCTGCTGAGAGCCTCATTGTGGAGTCTTCGCATGGCGAAAGGCCCAAGAGAGAAGAGGGCTTGTGCTCCTTCCTCCAGCCCTTTCACAGGACCACGACACATTCGTCAGGACAGTGCTCTCACGATTTAGCCCTTCTCGAAGTCCTACCCAGTTTCAACATCTGAACTGAGGGATGTTCAGGTAGGCCATAGCAAATCCTTCTTTTATTGATTTGAGTGGTTTAATTTTTCCGGTACTTTGCACTGACATCATGGCTTCCCACTTGGCTGTTAAATGCCAAATGTCTGTGTTCTCAGCCTTTAGAGCAGGGTGTGGAAAACAAAGGTGTGTCCCATGGAGGAGCAAATGGTGAATGGCTCTGAACCCTTATTTACGAGGGTTCCAGCAGCAGTGTTTGTCAGTACATGTGTGTGCATTCTCACCCACCAGCCACCCTGTAGGTCCTGGCAAGGAGCAGAAGTGGCGTTTGGTGAAGGCCTCTGACACTCTCCTGCCCTTGGAACACTCCCGAGCCACTTCTCGCATGTGTGAGGGGCTGACCTCTTGCCTTATCCTTGGTGAATCACATCTTGGGTGATTTTTCTCTCTCCTGAAAATTTATTGCTGTAGTATTTTCTATAGCAACCTTCATATTTTATGGCCATATAGTGATCTTCTTTCTGAGGGGAGAAGAAAGACCAAAGGTACTACGTGTGTGTATTTCAATGAGCCCATCTATATTTTGTCTTTATGCTCTTATATTAGTTCTGTGAGAAAAATGTTTAGATTTTTCACATTCTATTCAAGGCCAGCACCTTAACTGGGGTCCAGAAAACCAACAAAATGTGGTTTAGCAGCATTTGGTTGTAATTTGTTACATTTTCAAAACACTGTGCAATTGGGAAGATTGAGAGTGTAATTACTTGATGCTCAGCTTTAGGGTTAGCTAAGTTTTTTTAATGATACATTATTGAATGGAATCTCTTTTAAAGAGGCTCTCGCCAATTACCCACGTGACATTCTGTCCCCGAAGGACTTCACTGGTGTGTGAATAGTTTGTCAGATGGAATCTGAGGTTTTTCAGGGCCTTGTGGAGGGCTTTTTGTAATAAATGCTGGGTGGAGGAAGTCAGAAGGCCGAATAATAATGTGGTCTCCACTGTATTGTTGGGTATCAGAAATCACATGAGGCAACACTGAGCTTACAAATGTGTTTTCTTAACACTTCATCTGTCACAGAAGAGAGCCAGAAAAGCCGTGTCCTACCCACCTCCCAGTGACCTGAGGTGGTACGTGGGCATCTACAGATAGGTGCCCCTATTTCAGTGAGACCAGAAGTCTGGGGTAGAACATGTGGTTTATATTCAGTAAGATGGTTCCTTCTAAGGCCCCCTAATGCTTTCAAGATGCTGATAGAGCCATTAATGGCTCTTGGAGAAAGCTTAGATTTTCAATTAAAATGAAGCCAATTTTGAATAAATAGTTGGTACTGTTGCTGGCCCAAAATAAGCTTAACAGTGAGCCTGGAGATGGGAATGTCAGGAGCTCTGGAATGGCAGATTCAGGAGCTTGGCCAACCCTCTTTCCAACAGCAATGATAAAACTGGGCGAAATGGTGAAAACCAACCATTTCCATTATTCTGGAAACCAACCAAAAAATATATAATAAAAATTACATGATCGAGGGCATTTATTCAAGTAAAACTACTGCAGCTCTGCTATGGATGGGGCACCTGTGGTGTCTCACCCTGGAGTCCCTCCCCTCACCCAGCCTGTGCCCGGCTCCGTCTGTGTGGCAGTTTCCGTGGGGCACGAGAAGGTGAGGCGTGGCTCCGGTGGGGCCTGCAGAACAGAGCGTGTGCCCCTGGGTTTTGATAAAACAGTGGTGATTTCCATGGGAAAAATAGCAGAGAAGATGCCTTCTGGAACTAGCCTGAGGTTTGCAGCACTACCGGTGGTAAGCGATAGACAGACAGACAAGCTAGAAGTTTAAAGCGGATGGAGAGAATGAGGCAGACACAGTGGCCTCGAGGACCTCAGAACGCTCATGGTGGCCTGAGGGCTGTGTGCAGGTTGTGCGGACGGAGAGCACCCTTTCTGTCTGCACAGGCTCCCTACCACCAGGCTGTGGCTGACTCAGGCTGAACCTTAGGAAGCTAACTGTAAAAATGAAAACAACCTTTTAACAGAGAGCCAGGTGTGATGGTGGATGCTGTTAATCCCAACTGCTTGGAAGGCTGAGGCAGGAGCATCCCAAGTTTGAAAAAATAGCAGGAATCTATATTTGAAGGAACGAAGGAAAAAATAACAGTTGATAAGAATACCAGTGGGGGAAATCATAAAAACCAAATAAACTCTGGAGTTGAACAATAACCACAATAAGTACTCATTAGAGGGACTTCCTTAGAGCAGAAGTGACCTGGGACATGAACCAGTGAAATCAAGATAGATCAGTAGGGATTACCCAGTGTGAAACATGGAAAAGAATGAACATGAACAGGACTCGGGAATTGTGGGTCAGAGCGGG
This sequence comes from Fukomys damarensis, assembly GCF_012274545.1. Lineage (NCBI taxonomy): Eukaryota > Metazoa > Chordata > Mammalia > Rodentia > Bathyergidae > Fukomys > Fukomys damarensis. The sequence continues at coordinate 1,968,361 of NW_022900943.1, forward strand.
AGCCATGGAAGAAGGACGGACGAGGCAGAGAAAGTATTCGAAGAATTAATTGCTGAAGTTCCTTAAGCTTCATGAAAGACTTTTTCTTTTTGGTACCGGGGATTGAACACGGGTCCTTACGCTTGCGAGTCAGGCTCCGCAACTACTGAGCTAAATCCCTAGCCCTCATGAAAGACATTTATACATCCAAGAGGCGACCCACGCTCACTCACAGTACGGTCCAGCTGTGACAGTCAGAGACGAAGGTCAGGAAAGGAGCGAAGGAAAGCACTTTGTCGTGTGCAGAGGGAGGGAGGAGAGCGCAACTCACGGGGCCTCCGCAGAAGCAGCCGGAGGCCGGGAGCAGTGGGTTGTCGCGGAAAAGAGAGAAGTACCGAAAGGAAGGAGTCAGCCACAGAATTCTGCGTCCAGTGGCGTGCTTCAAACCTAATAACGACATGTCCAGACAGAGAGAGAAGTCGTGTAACTACCTGACTTGGCCTAAGACCGTAAAGGAAGCCCTCAGGCTGGAAGGAATTGAAACGGGTGACAGCGAAACAGAGGACTTGTGAATGCACAATAAATGTATTCTTTCTCTTTTCTTTCTTATACAGTTAAAAGGCTGTTGTGGAATAAATAATAAAGCTGTGAGGTGTGTTACAGGAAGGGAAGGTTGATGTAACACCAGAACATCGATCAATGTAATATGCCGCACTAGTAAAGTAAAAGACAAAAAATGTATCATTGTTAGAAAGCATTTGACAAGATCCCACAAAAGCTCCCAACAAGCTAGGAATAGAAGGAATTTCCTTAGCCTGATACGGAGCATCGACCAAACATCCCTCCGCTAGCATCTTCCGTGATGCGGGAGACCAGATGCCTTCCCCATTTATTCAGCACTGTGTTGTGGTTTCTAGCCAGTGCAGCAACACGAGGAAAGCGAATAGTCACATGCATCCAGATTAGAGACTAAGATACGAGATTGTCGTTATCCTCAGACAGTAATCCTGAAGGCAGACAATCCCAAAGAATCTACAAAAAGTACTAGAACAATAAAGGAGTTTATCACAGTAACAGTATTGAAGAGTAATGTGTAAAAATCAGTTGCATTTCTCTATGCTAATGTTGACACACATACAGAGTTCTTATCATGTCTGAAAATGAACTAAATGCTTGGAATAAATTTAAGAAGTGCAGAATTTGTGTACTGGAAATGATTACAGAGAGATTTTTTTTTTTTTTTTTGGTTTTGTTGAGACAGGGTCTCACTATGTAGTTGAGACCAACCTGGAACTCACTATGTAGCTCAGGCTGGTCTCAAACTCACAGAGATCCTCCTGCGTCAGCCTCCCGAGTGCTGGGATTATAGGCGTGTGCCACCACACCTGGCTCAGAGAGAAATTCTAAATGGATGGAGAGACATTCTGTGCTCATGGGTTGAAAGAGTCAGTGTTGTTAAGGCACTGAGATGCCTTAAAAATTGATTTATGCATTCATTGCAATCCATAGCAGGATCCTAGGAACAGCTTTTTAAAAGAATGACAAAACCTAAGTTTATGTATGAAATGAAAGTAAACCAGAATAACTAATTCTTTGTCAGAACAAAGTTGAAGAACATCCCAATTTTAAAGCTTTCCTATGCAGCTTCCGTAATTAAGACAGTGTGCTCCTGACATTGTGATGAAGAAAGTGACAGTACACTGAATTAGGAGTACAGATTTCCTGCCACATTTTTCACAAAAGTGTCTACGCACTTTAGTGTGACACAGGATATTTTTTTTGATAAATGGTGCTGGGACAGTTGGATATCCATATGCAAAAAGTTGAATGGAGACTTTTGTGTCACACCTTCCTAAAAATTAAAGAAGTAAGGGTGGGTGGTGTGGCTTAGTGGTGCAGCTCCTTGTGCATCGTGTACAAGGCCAGGCTTTGCATCCCTAGCACCACCATCACTGCACCAAAACAAACCCCCACAGACCCCAATGTGATAGCTAAATTATAGAAAACCGACAGTATTGTGGGCTAGGTAAATGTTTCTTAATCGGTGCATTTTACGTTACGCAAATTATGCCTCAGTAGCACTGTTAAATACAGGCCCAGCGACCCCACAAATGTCCCTTACCTACCCCAGGCTCCCGGAAAGCTGCATCTGTTCTAGCTCTTTGTGAAGCCATGAAAGAATTCCCTGTGGACTCAGGGTTCCCTCGGTTCAGATGGGCTTCTTCAGGCCTGAGAATTTACGGCGCAGTGAGGCGAGGAAGGTCTTGGCTGTGAGCCAAGTGCTATGGAAAGAAAGGCAGCAGTGCACAGTGGTCACGTTGCGGCCTTGACTCTTCCCGCACTCTCCCCTGCACTTCAGGCTTGGAGCGGCCCAGGCCTGAGGCAGAGTCTCTGTGGTGGCTCCCTCGGGGCTGCCAAGGGCCGTGCCTGTGGGTCCTCCAGCCGTGTGGAACAGCGCGGTGCAGATTCCCGGCAAGTCCGGGCCCCTTCAGTGTGGCCTCTCCAGCTCTGAAGCAGAGGCTGTTCCTGAGACGGACAGACCTGGGATATAGCTGCCCAGTCCTTTTCAGTTCTTAAACATTCTGAGCATCCCTTCTCCTAACAGAGACCTGTCCTTGGTTATTATTCTTCCTCTAGGAGCAGTGCACGTAACTGCGGCACCCCCGTCAAAAGAGCACAGCTTTGGGGTCATGTCTGTGGCCTCAGTTCCAATTCCTAACTCAGAATCTGCGACAGTTCGTGTAGGCTGTTGATGTGTTTGAGTTGAGAGTTGCCTAAGAAATGGGTAAGACACACTTCTGGGTGTCTCTCAGGCCGTTCCCAGAGGTGACCACGTGGAGGCTGGCCAGCTGATGGGGAGACGAAAGTGGGCCTGCGAGGCCACCACCAGAAGGAATAAAAGCAGGAGGAGGAGGAAGCCTTCCGGCAAAGACTGGCAGGCTCTCTGTCTCTGCCTTGCCTCAGGCCTAACAGCAATGGAGCCAGGTGACCATGGACAGAGAGCTTCGACTTGGTGCTTTGTCCTTTTAATTTGTTATTGTCCGAAACGGTGACAAAAAGCTAACAGTAGCCATGTGACTCTGGGGCCCACTTCTTCGCTTCTCTGAGTCTTGCTTTAGGAAATCTACAAAACAGCTACTCACTCCACAGAGGGTTATGTAAAAAGGAAATAAGATTGTGCACGGAGAGGTGTGAGCACAACTGGTTGGTGCGTACTCTGTATTCTTTGTTAAATCAGATAGTGGCATGCAAGGCAGGGGCTCTGGATCTGAACGTGAGTCTGTGGTTTTCTATTAGCCAAGTGAACTGGGGAAAATTACAGAGTATCTCTGTGCCTGTTTCTGCTTCTGTAAAACGGGTATTTAGTCCTCACTGTGTCAGGGCTATCTGAAGATCGAATGAGCTAGTGTGGGAAGCACTTAGAACAGCACTGCCTTGTGAACGTCATGCAAGTGGGAGCTGCTGTCTGCTCACCGGCCAGGCCGATGCCTTCGCGCTCCTGAGCAGCACGTCTGGTTTACGTGGCCGAGACATGGGGCTCTCAGGCACAGTGGGGTCGTCCTGCGAATGCTCAGGTGGCCGGTGCAGTCTGGCTGTTGGCTCAGCAGTGGCGGGCTCTGAACCTCCTGGTCCCACCACTCCACATGCATCTTGCTAGTCGCTCCATGCTGACTGGAGAGGGCAGGAGCTGAGCCAGGTGGGACTTGTCTCCTGCAGGGGCTTCACTAGGTCCTCCCACAACCACGGACTCTAAGCCCCTGTGTGCAGCATTGTGGAGTGTGGCCGAGTGGCCTATAAATTTGTTTCTTCTGCACAGCGGCCTGCAAATAACACAAGATTGAAACCGTTAGCTCTTGTTGAAATGGTGAAAAGGATTATTCTGTGTTCTTCTTGTCCCAGAGGTTACCTCCTTGGCACCTGGCTTGTGGGGTCCTTTAGAATATGTAGGTCTGATTTATGACTAATTATTTCTGCTTTAATTTTAGCTGATTATATACCTTGGAGCCAGCCAAGACAAGAGCTTCTCCGTCCGCCACACAACTACTGGCCAGCATCCACCGAGTTTGACAGCCAAACCACGCACCAGGATGACTACCCCCTGAAGGGCCTTGTGAGCACCAGGAGCTGTAAACCCGTGGCCATGCCCAAGCTCTGCGACGTCCCCCTGGAGGTTCTGACTAACTACAAGATGAGCTACCTACCTCACCCCGCGGAGAAGCGCTTCGTGCACCAGGCAGAGAAGTTTAGACCCTGCGACATCCCTTTCGAGAGCCTCACCACTCACAAAGAGTCCTACCGGGGCTTGGCCGGGGAGCCTGCCAAGAGCCTGAGGCCTCCAGCCAGGCCCCCTGGGCTGGGCGCGCCTTTCTGTTGCACCACGGAGTTTCGAGAGAAGTACCAAGTGTGGCCCACGCCCCAGGTGCTCTCCAGAGCCCCCGTCACCTACGTCCCTCCGGAAGAGAAGATGGACTTTCTGACCACCGTTCAGGCCCACTACGCTTACCCTAGGGGGAGCCCCGCGAAGCCCTGCCGCCCGGTGCTCCCGATCAAGAGGAGCGGCTGCTTTGAGGGCTCCACCACCACCAGGGAAGACTACAGGCAGTGGGCGGGCACTCGGACGCAGCCGGCCAAGCCCGTCCCGCAGCTGAGCTGCCCCACCGAGCCCCTGGACTGCCTGACCACCGCACAGGCCCATTTCGTGCCGCACCCACCTGTGAGCACCGAGAGCTGTAAGCCTGTGTGGTCCAGGCCCCGAAGAAACATTCCCCTGGAGGGCCAGACCACCTACACCGTCAGCTTCACCCCCAAGGAGATGGGCAGGTGCCCCGCTTCATACCCGGAGCCCCCCGGCTACACCTTTGAGCAGGTGGACGCTCTGGGGCACAGGATATACCGGCCAGCCTCCCAGACGGGCTCTGGGCAGGCCAGCCGTCTTTCTGCTGGCGACGCAGAAAACCCCAGCCAGAGCGAGTTGGCAGTATCAGCCTGACTTTAGAAATTGTTATTTAGAAGTTGCACAATACTTTTGAAAGCAAATGATGGAGCATTATTCCTTGGACAAAAGAAGACTTCCCCCAAATGAGGAAAAACAACTTCAGCACCAATTGCAGGACACTCGAATAAAATGCACATCACTCGAGTCAAGGACAGTGATATTTAATAACGGCTGATTCCCCCACGCTCAGGTCCCCTACCTTGTGCTCATGGAACCCAGTTGGTCTCATAGTGGTTTTCTCTGCATTTTATTAATTTAATTATTGTATGAATGGACGCAATGATTAACCCTTGCCAAGTACAGAGTGCCAAAGAATAGATCTACCCTGGGGAGTCACATCTGCCGGGCTGTGTCTCATGTGCTGTTCACACTGAGAGCGGTCTGCCGCTTGGGACTTTGGAGAGATTTCACGCTAACCTCTGTCATGTTGCCCTGATGCCCATGGGTTCCTTAGCCTGGTCTGGGGCTTGGTTTAGGATCTTTCCCAGGGCTTCCCGGGTGACACACCCACAAGAACGGCTGTCTGATGGGATGTGGCCTCTGTAGCTGTGAAGGAAGAGGGCCCAGGGCTGCGTGGATCTGGGGTAGAAGGGAGCCAGGGCAGAGCCAGGCTGCAGTCTGCAGTGGCCGGGGCTGTGAGCCAGAGGACTTCGCTGTTGCAAATGCTCTGAGCCTGGAGCAGGCTGCTGCAGGCTGTGCCATTTCTGGGCTTGCTTGTTCCACATGACAGCTGTGACCAGACCTGTGGCAGAGTTGGCTGGTGATGGGCTAGACCCTCCCCGGAGATGTCTCTCTTGGCTCTAAGGTGTTACAAGTTTGACTTCTGAGGCCGAGTATTTTGGAGGTGTATTTTTTTCAAAACTGGGCAGGATTAGGAAAGACTCTGCTCAGGGGTCCTGCCGAGGTCAGATGGCACATGGGCCTGGGTGAGCCTCACATATCCTGGAGGGGCTCTGGGTCCACAGAACCCTGATACACCGTAGGGGCCTGGGAACAGGGCTGAGGAGATAAGTAGATTTCAGCCCACGTTTAGAGACAAGCTCACTCTTAGGACCTGGTTCTGGAGCTAGGAACCTGTGTCTCTGTACCCAGGGCTCAAACTTGCCATGGCTCTCACCTGCCCGACCCAGAGTTTGCAAGGCCCTACCCTTGCCTTCACCGTGGGTGGGATCTACATCCGGTCCTCTCACTGGTTGTATGGGTCTCCATTCCTGATCTGTGCTGTGAAATGACTGAGCGGCAAACGCCTTGTGGGAGGCTGGACGGCTCAGACAGCAGAGCCGGAACTGAAGCGCAGGGTGCTGACCCCAGATCCGCTGCTTTTCCACAGTGCAGATGCCTCCTGCCCGTGCGTCTCATCTCTTGGCTCCATGGAGGTTATCAAGCCACGCATCTGAGCACACTGGACTCTACCAACTGAGCCAGTGGAGAGCACTGAGAAAGGTAGGCTTTATTAGGTTACTTTTTAGAAAACAGAAAAACAGTAGACTTGATTTGGGAAGCCAAATAGTGCTAACATGCTTATGCAAATACAGAAGTCTGTGTCTCCTGTCTCTGTCACCCTTCCTGACGATTTATTCTCCAGAAAGAACAATTAAATTTTCTGGTTTTGCTACCATTCATCTTCACATTTCTAAAAGTTCTATGGACTTATCAGTTTTCAACGTCCGTTTTGGCAGATTAGGCTCTGCACTCCTTGTACATTCCTTTCTCTCTCCCTTCTTGTCTAGGTAGTTACGACAGATGGAAACACTGAGCCGAATCAGCTGCTTGCAGCATGTAGTGACTGCATTTCTTTTCTTTTTCTTTTTTGGCTTTTTGAGATAGGGTCTCACTGTGTAGTTGAGACTGACCTGGAAGTCACTATGTAGCCCAGACTGGTCTTGAACTCACAGTGATCCTCCTGCCTCAGCCTCCTGAGTGCTGGCATTACAGGCGTGCTGCACCATGCCTGGCTGTGACTGCATTTCTTGGAGTTAGTTCACGTACATAGCACATCTGAATCCTTTTTCTTCATCATCTTCCCTGCCTCTCCCTCCATGTCTTGGTCCCTTCCCATTGCAAAAGATATATTCCCTGTTTTCTAATATCAATCTTATTTTGCTCTTTATTTACTATAAGCTAGGAAGGGAAGCTGTAGGATGGGTTTGACTTCGGTGAGCCCCGTGGAGAAGAGGGATGTCTCAGGAGCACGGCCTTGTTGACGACTTTTGGTCACCTTCATGGTGGCCCAGGTTGCATGAGCCAGTTCGGGTAGCCCTGCCTTGTTTGCTTCCTTTTTTTTTTGGTACCGGGGATTGAACTCAGGACCTTGAATTTGCAAGGCAGGTGGCCGCACCGCTGAGCTAAATCCCTGGCCCCACCCGCCGTGCTTGCTTTGTTTGGCTTTAAGGAACAAGTTCACCCTCTCCTACTTAGCCTTTTTTTCCTTCTAAGTTAAAAATCCTTTATGTTATACAATTAGTTAACACAAGAAAAAAATGTACTGCCACTGTGGTGATTTATAAGTAGGCACTCACTTTTTCTAGGGTTCCAGGAGACTCTGGCTGCTGTAAAGAAACCCCTGAGATGCTGAGGTTCATGGAAAGAGAAGGCTGCACAGATGGGCGGTAGACCTGTAGGGAGCTGGTTCTGAGGCAGGGCCCGGTAGGCATTCTGGCGAATCCTGACCAGAGAGTTAAAACTTTCCTGGCAGAGCAGCTGACAGAACAAGAGGGAAGGCCGAGCACAGGGGATGCTGGGTACTGGAACCAGGTAGCTGCCCCTCACCCACCCCCAGTAAAATGCAAAGGAGACGAGGGGAAGCCACTTAAAAGAAAACTCTTAGTTACAGTAGTACACGTGTGCGTGTGTATATCTCCACTCTAGGGTCACTGTGTTATTGAACTAGATAAATCACTAACTTGACCTTGTATGCAGAGAGATGAGGCCCTGGCAAAGATTTAAGAATGTGCACATAGACAGTAGTGCCCAGTGTAGGGTCTCGGACCCTGGGATCCCTCTATGATAGTCCACGGAACCAATCAGGTTGTGACAAGTTCCAGGTGTGTACTGGGGGAAGGGCCTCTATTATTTCGATAAAAGTAAGTTGAGCACAAAGACCCATAGCTGTCCAGCTCGGCCCCCTACTCTGGATGCAGAAAATAATACCAGAGATGAAATGTGAAATATCTTTCTCAACCTGTGAGCTGTCTGATACACTGAGCTCGTGTTCTCTAAAAATCAAAGAATGAATTCTAGGAACATTAGGGGTTAAGTGTAGGAAGATATTTAAGGGTAGGACAGCTCCTGAGAGGCAGGAGGGGACCCGAATGGGTAGCCTGGGACCAATATAGGGGAGTTTTACAGAGCCATAGCCGTGACTGTCCACTAAGGTGAGAAGCGTAGTCACTCAGGTGATGGTGGTCCAATTGGCAAACAAGTCACATAACAAGTGTGGATGGAAAGAACAGAGATTCTCCTAGGAAGTGGTGGGTCCAGAGGTCTCTGGTCACCACCGGAGTGGCCGACTGGACTTCCTTAGGCCCGGAGTTTGTCTTTTGAGGAAGCGTGCAGGCCTGGTCATCTTGTCTTTATCTTGAGGCCTGGTCTCCAGCAGATGTGTCTCACCTTTTTCCCAGACCCCTCGAGGACCCAGCCTGCCTATAATAATTCTGTCTAACTCAGCTGTCTATGGTACTCTTTCTGTCCCCTGTTTCTCACCTTTCTTTCAAATGCGGTGTCTTTTTTCCCTTTTAAACTTGGTTCCTTTAATCTGTTCCTGGGGCTGAGTTTTGACCCAGTTGGCTGTGGGGCAGTGGTGAGGTGCACACTCCTGGGTGTGACAAAGCTATGCGAGGCACGGAAATTTTCTTGTGCCCAGCAGAGGCTGGCAGCTCTTTCCTGTCTGGCCTGTGCCTGCAGTGAGCAGTTGAGGGTGCAAAAACAGGAAAGAGAAGACAGAAAAAGAAATAAAATATCCCAAAGGGCTTTTACTTCTTGGCAGGGCTCACTGAGATGTTACCATGAACCTATGGCGTCCAGGTCTAGGTTTCTAGGTTCCTGTGTGTGAGGAACAAAGAACTGGACATAGCACACAGTGGTGAATGCTGAGGCAAAATACCTGGCACCGAGTTAAAGAAGATTTCAGTCCAGAATTGGCGGGCTCCAAGGTAGGGCGGCCTGGCAGTGGGGCACTGCAGAGCAGGCAGCTCTCTCCTTTATGTTCTACCTGGGCCACAAGGCTGTTGGGTGGTGACACCTGCATCACACACCCTAGATCCAGCCACCACAAAAAGCCCCACCTATGACCACATGAGGCTTTGGGGGACGTCCAGACACAGCCACACAGCAAGGAAACAGAGGCAGAGTTCATTAGGGTGAAAGTACGCTGTGAGGGAGCAGGCTTGCTCCAGTGAAGGAGAGTGGCACGAGCCCTGAGGGCGTAGGACGGGTCAAGTGTCCGCCTGCCGCAGTCCCCCATGGAGGTCCTCTGAGGGGCACTGACAGATGGCTGCCGCTGCGGAGTCTCTGCCGCCATTGCTCTGTCCTTTCCCACGGTGCCCTCTGCTCTGATGGGATGTTCAAGGTGCATGCACTTTCAGTGAGCTCCAGGGAAAGGAAAGCTACTCTAGGGCGTGCAGGGAGGTCTCGTGTGCATGTGTCTTGGTTTGGAATTTCTGAAGTTATCCAGGATAGGCGTGAGGTCTTTGGCCACCATGAGCCCTGGGCCTGCCTAGGTTCAGGGGGTGGAGGGAGTGCTCCTGTTGCCCCCAACTGTGCTGATCTTTTTAAGGTGGCAAACTTGACTCTGTCAGAGGAAAACCGCTTCAGGTAAGGCTGACTGGTTAGCGACGGGGGCTCAGTTGGTGTGGAAATCCTAGGACATGCTGATGTAAGGCCTGGTGCCCAGGGCAGCTGCTGGACCCGAGGTCCCTCTTGGGAGGCTGAGGCCTTCCTGCCTGCCTTGGGCTGTGGCCAGGCCTGTGGCCAGGGTGGAGAGGATGCCCTGGCTCACGTCCCGTGGGCCTTTAGGCACTTCACTCCTTTTGGGAGCCCCAAGCCCTCGTTCTCCACTCCCCTCCCAGTGAGGGAGGAATGTGGCGTAGAGCGGAGCTTAAAGGGCCCCCTTCCATAGCCTTTGCATCGTCTTCTCGGGAATCAGAGTCTTTCAGGATGAGCTGCTTAGGTGGGTTGGCTCCCAGCTCTCGTGCCCAGCAGGGGTTGGAGCCCAGGGAAAGGTGGCCCTTTGTTAGCGACTGCTGCCACGTGCACTGTGTGCCCTCCTGCAGCGTGGACCACATGCTGCATGTTTGGAGCCCCTGCTGGGTCCTGCCTGGCGCCCTGTTTCTAGCACACGCTGCTCCCCTGTCGCGTGTTTCTTGCAGGCTGGGACTGCTCTCCTCTCCTTTTTGGAGACCCTGTGCCCCAGACCTTTCCTGTGGGCCCTGTGTGAGGAGCTCTGCGGGCTTTCCCTTACCCTTACAGTGAGCATCGCTGTGCCTCTCTCCTTAAGCAGGAGGAGAGCCGAAGGCCCCGGCAGTGGTTTCCAGAGTGACGATCTAGGGTCCCTTTGCTCTAGCAGTGATTTCCAGCTGTGCAGTTGTCAGGATCCAGCCGTGGGGCAGGGGAGGGCTCTCACTGTAGGGTAATAGCCCCGGCCCCTGCCACGCTCCAGCACCCATATGGTCCGCGGGCCTGGGGTCCAGCGGGTAGAGGCCCTTCTGAGCACGCATGGCGGGGTTGGGCAGGCCAGGGTGTTTTCTTTGGCGGAGCAGGCTCTGAATTTGCTCACGACTGTCTGAGGAGCTGCGTGGTTCCTCCCCATGTGGGAAGCGGGAGCCTGTGAGCCTTCCAGAACATACTCTGGGTTCTCGGAAAGCATCAGGGCAATGCTAGTCTGGGCTTTTCTCTAAGCTGCATAAGGGGCCCCAGGTGCCTTCCACTTGGCCTCTGCGGCTGTGGGCACTGTGTGAGGAGCCCTGTGAGCTTTTGTTACCTGGCTTCAGTGTGGCTGCAGGTCCACCCGGATGCTCACCAGGAGAATCCAGTTCCGTGCCCTGGCTCAGTCTCTTCACTGCCAGGCCAGGCTGTGAGCCTGAGCTGTATCAGGGCAGTCAAGGCTGTGACAGGGAGCGTATGCTTACTGCTGTGGTCTCAGATCCCCCGCTCTGGACAGGGCCCTAAAACAAGGGCACCCGGGGAGCTTTGAACAAGCAGAGTGACCCGAACCCAGGGCCTCTGTGCTAGTGGATGACTTATAAACCAAGAAATGGAATATTTTGCACTATGGGTTTTCCTGTTTTTTTTTTTAAAGGACTTTTCATTTTATAGTTTCTAAGCAGAGATCAGTGCTATCAAGGTGGAATGATATTTTTCTTGGCTAAGTATAATAACTTCCCACATGGGAAGGTAGGACTGGAAATAAGCAGCAAGATTATCTCTGGTGTGAATTTTGTGCAAAGAACTGGAGTAGGTTACTTGGTGCACACTGTTCTGGTTTGCATGCTCATTGTGTTGGCCTTGCCCTCTTTTTCCTTTTATACCCAGTTGTAGTGAGTGTCTTTTGGCTGCTCTGTACCCACAGGACAGCATGCAGGCTACAGCAGGGGTAGGCACGTTTAGAGTGGAAAGAAGTGGCAGCTGGCGGCTTGGCAGTGAGTCTAGTGGCCCAAAAAGCTTAGAAGTGTAGAACTGAAAAGTATGGTGGGTCATAATTTATATATATATATATAATTATATACGTGTTTTATTAAGTCTGGAAAAATATACTATGGCTTGTGCTTATGAACCCAGTTTAGTAAAATAAAAAATTATACACAAGCATTTTTAAAGGCTGAGAAAAATGTATCAACAATATTGGATAAATGAATTTCTGTTTGTCTCATTGGTCCAGGATAACAGGATAATGGGACTTTTCAATAGTTTAATATTAGGTTAACCTGTAGATAATATGTACTAGCCTTTCCCAAGGTGTTTTCTGTGGATTACAATTCCTATAATATGGTCTTTTAAAAAAAGTTCATTACTGTATCTTCCCCGTGCAGACTCACAGTGCATGTAACATTGTGGGAGCTCTGTGAAGATCTGGAGTAAATAAACCTTACTTAGCGTTGCATATCTCAGTGGTCATTCTTGTAACGATAAGTGCTCAAGCGAAAGAGAGCGTGTTGGCAACTGGACCTCCAGGGCTGTGGATCCCGAGAGTGTGATGAGATCCAGGTCTCCATCTTTTGGCTTTACCTTCTTCTGTGATGCCCTCTAAGGTAGGCCCTGCCCATGTGATTTCTGGTGATTTGAACATTTTACAGCTCTTGCTTCGCTGGCAGTCCTAGCAGACAGCAGAGCCTGAGTTGAGTTTGAGTCTCAGGCTGATGGCCTGAACTGGGACCTACCCCTCCTGGACGGGGCAGAGGGGCGGGCGGCCCCCAAGGGGGAGCGAGTGTAGTTTCCAGGGAAGGGAGGAATGAATGCTGAACAGGCAGAAAGAACACTTCCAATCTCTTGACAGTGGAGCCTTTTTATTGTGCAAACCTATTGGAACACACAGTGAATAATACTGCCAAGTACTTGTCATAAAAATTTTCAAGTAAATTTGGAAGACAGTAAAATACACATGCCTCATAAGCATGGGGTTTGGGCTTTTTTGGTGATGCAGAAACCTCACTGGGTTCTGCAGTGACACAGGGTCAGCTCTGAGTGTAAAATGTCCTTGCTGCCGACCGTACGGATTGTGTGGCTTTCTGATAAACGGATATTAAGGTATAGCCAGAGTGCAGAACACAGGGCGCCCAGAGCATTCGCACGTGGCGGACCGTGACCCGCACGCCTCCTGTGTGGAGTCCTTGGAGTGCCGAAGCGGCAGCATGCGCCATAGCATGTGGTCCGCATTCCCTCTGCTGATGGGCAGTCAAGGCCCAGGGAGGCGGAGCCCCTCGGCGTCTCCCCAGGGCTGTCCAGGGGCTTGGAGGGAGTGACGTTCGCAGAACTTGGTGAGCAGTGACGTGGCCTTTGAAAGGCACCATGGGTGAGAGGGTGAGCTAGAGAGCTGCACGGAGCTGCTGAGGGGAGAGGAGAGAGAGCTTTGGGGTGTTTTTACCTCAGATGTGTAGTTTCTAGGCATATGACTTACATCTGTCCAAAGAGCTTTGGGTACAGCACCTGTGCGTGCGTGTCCGTTGTACTGGTACAGGTTGGAGTCCCAGCCTATTCAGTAACCCCTCTGGACGCATGCGCGCGCATGCACACACACTCACACACACACGTATGTGCATGTATACTGAAATGTTGAGGAACTTGCAATATGGTTTCTTTTTTTTTGGTACCAGAGATTGAACTTGGGACCTTGCACTTGCAAGGCAGGTGGTGGAACCACTGAGCTAAATCCCAGGCCCCGCAATATGGTTTCTTTACACTCATTTACTTATGGGTTAATATATATGGAGGAATTATTACGTTCAGGAGCTGAAGGTTATTTGAAGGGATCTTGAAAATTTTATTCTCTTGGTTTGAAACAGTTAATCACTTTAGACTGAATTTTCTTCACTGTAGTAAAAAGTCCCTTTGGATTTACAGAAGAAAAAGGTATTTTCATCTTGTGGCTTTGTCACACACGGTCACGCGAGCTGTTTGTCCCCTTCTTTATTGTCTTGTCAGTTAACGCGCTCAGGAGGAGGCCGCGATCCTCCCACGGAGGTCACGAAGAGCGTCCCATTCTGCTTATGTTTCAAAGGTGGGTCATGGGGCGTCGGTGATTGCAGGTAGCGTGAAGATAAGAGTGAATCAGGGAAGACGCCAGAGTTCTGGGTCTGAGTGAGTAGAAGGATGGAGTTAGAACCCTTTGAGATTAAGAAGGCCTGGGGTGGGAGTCAGATGCTGAGTGACCGGCAGGTGGCGTCTGCACCGAGGCAGGGGACTTCTGCTGTCTCCATGGTTTGTGGGAAGGGAGGATGGATGATATCCTATATCTTCTAGAACCCTTCCTCTTGCTGTTCCCCCTTCAGGGATAAAGGGTTTGTTTTTACTAGTGAGTATTTTTATTAGTGAGAAATACATAGTACTGTGTAGTGAGTTTCATTAGTGAGCAGTACATAGTGCTTACATTCATTTTGAAGACTTGGTACATGTATGTAGCACATCTTGATCATTTTCAATTCCTTTATCCCCGTCCCCACCTTTCTGCCTCCCTTCCCCACCCCTAAGAAGTCTGATTCTTACCATCTCTCATTACTCTTTTATTTATTTATGTTTTAAGTTTCTCATGTAAGAGTAACAATGTAGCATTTCACCTTCCGTGTCTGGAGCTTCATCCTGGGCTCCTTTGTAGATGGCCGGTGTCCGGGTGTGTGTGTGTGTGTGTGTGTGTGTGTGTGTGTGTACACCATGCTGTCTTTATGTAGATGGCCGGTGTCCGGGTGTGTGTGTGTGTGTGTGTGTGTGTGTGTACACCATGCTGTCTTTATTCATTCATCTGTTGGTGGGCGTCTAGACCGTTTTCAGAGCTTAGCCCCTGTGAGTTACGCTGCTATCAATGTGGGAGTGCATGTATTCCATGATCGCATGCCTTTAGCTCTCTTGGGAGTAGAGCCTGGAGAGGTACAGCTGGGTCAGATGGAATTTGTTTTTTGAGGAATCGCCATACTGATTTTCATACTGGTTGTACTAGTTTACGTTCCCAGCAACAGTGTAGAAGGGTTCCCTTTTCCCGAAGCCTCACCAGCATTTGTTTATGTTCTTAATGATAGCCATTCTTTCTATTGCATCCTGGTCCAAACACAGACAAGGAGACCAATGGTATAGAACAGAAGACACAGAAGCAACCTGTGCACGTTCAGGCATCTTATTTTTGAGAAAGGGGACAAAAGCACATGTTAGGGAGAAGACAGCCTCTTTAAGAAGTGGTGCTAGAAAAACTGGTTATCCATGTACCGAGGATTGAAAGGAGATCCATATCTCTTAGTCTGTACTCAAGTCAGATGAAAACAGATCAGAGATGTAACAACTGAAACATTGACACAACGGAAAGATAATTTAGAGGAAACACTTGAAGCCACAGGATTGGCAGGGACTTCCTTTTTTCTCATATTTTTTTCTCTCCCTTATTACCTTTCTCCCACCCTTCCCACTTTCCCTACACCTTTAGCCCTTTGCTTCCTATTTCACATTATTAATTATCTCATTAGGATCCTGTGTACTATTATAGTTTTTCACACCAGAGAAACTATTCAGTATTTCAGTTAAAGAAATCTCTGTATGGACATTAAAAATAGGGAATCCTAAAATAAAACTAAAACTAAAAAGGAAAGTAAGAGAGAAAAGGCAATGATGTAACATTAAAATAATCCTTAATTCTGGAGATGAAAATGGTCCCTGAACATATTTAAATTGCTTCTTGCTCTTATAGTCTTATCTTATTCTTATTTATCTTATTTAGAGAATACTTTATTAGTTTCTGTAATCAAACCCATGTAGATATGACCTTACATATGTAATACAGTGCGTTACCCCTGTACAAATGGAAAAAAAATAAAATATAAAAAAATTAACATTTCTAGACAAATATAGCTGTCCACTTCTGTACAATGCCAACTCAACACAGTAAATTGGGATAACTTTTTCCAAAGTTGAGAGCACCGTTAAAGTTTCCAAAAATTCAAGATATATATCTATATATCTATCTATCTGTATATATATATATATGTGTGTGTGTGTGTGTATTTATATTTATATAAAAAGACCAATAATAGCAGTATGTTATGCATCAGTAGCAGCAACAGCTTCTCCAGGTTCTGTAGTCATCTGAACAAAATTATAAACATTCAGCACATTCCATTAAACAAACAAACAAACAAAAAAACAAAGAAAAGAATAATATCCAGAAAACAGCAAAGTTCTGTTGCTGTTGTGGTACCTGGCACCATTTTTTTTTATTAGCCTCTTAATCATCATCTGGAAAGAGAACATTCTAGAGTAATATCATTAAATATAGCTCTGATAAAGCACGGTCCCTACTATGTATCATAAAGATATTTTACATTCAGAGAGGTATGATACAGTACCATCCTACATCAATAATACTAGAATCAGTTTTGGTTTGAAATTTGCTTTGTCTGCAAATAAGATTGCTACCCCTGCTTTTTTCTGGGCTCCTGTCACATGGAGAATTGTTTTCTATCCTTTCACTTTCAGTCTGTGGGCTTCTTTTTGCTCTAGGTGTGTTTCTTGTATACAACATGTTGTTGGATTTTGCTTCTTATTCCATTTTGCTAGTCTATTTCTCTTGATTGGTGAGTTGAGGCCATTGACATTGATGATTATAACTGATATGTACTGACTTATTATTGACGTGTTATTTGCCTTTTGTTGACTCTTTTTACTTTTTCACCTTTTCCTTTTAATTTCTTGCCTTGCCTATTTGATTTGCTCTGTTGGGTCTCATGGTGTTGTTGCCTTCATTGTCTTTTTCTAGGATCTTGTTTAGAATTGCTTGTAGTGCTGGTTTGGTAGTCATGTAGTTTCTAAGGTGTTCTTTGTTGTGGAAGTATCTTATTTTCCCATCCATTTTGAAAGAGAGTTTTGTAGGATACATCAGTCCAGGTTGGAGGTTGTTCTCTTTTAGTACTTGAAATATCTCATTCCAGGCTCTCCTTGCTCTAAGGGTTTGTGTTGAAAAGTCTGCTGTGATTCTGATGGGCTTTCCTTTGTATGTGATTTGTTTCTTTTCTCTCACTGCTTGTAGTATTTTATTCTTCTGTTGCGTTTCTGGGATCTTGATTATTATATGTCTAGGTGTAGATTTTTTTTGATTGTAGCTAGTTGGGGCTCAGTTATCTGCCTCAGTTATATGAATATGCCTCAGTTATCTGAATGTCAAATTCTTCCCCTCTGGGAAGTTTTCTGTCATTCTGCGAACAGCTTTTTTAAGTCATTTGTATTTTCTCGGCAGGGACTTCCTGATAGGACTCCAATTCACAGGAAATAATATCAAGAATTAGCAAATGGATTACATAAAAAAATAACTGCACAACAAAGGAAATGATCAACAGAGTGAAGAGAAAAATTTTTCCCAGATACTCTTCTGATTTGGGGCAGGTCTTCCAGAACTGGACTTCACCCTGGGAGCAGGATGTGCTGTCATTGCTGCAGGCCGTGTCTGCCTCTCCAGTGGGCCGTGAGCTCCCTGAAGGCAACGGTAAGGCTCACACTGAGTTCTCAGAGCCCATGCTGGGACCCGGCATGAGCGTGTCTGGGTGAGAAAGGAAAGGTGGATGATGGGAAACAAAGTCAAGAAGGGTGAGAGGCTCGGGGGCCCATCTGGCGGGGCGGGGGAGAGCAAGACTCACTAGTACAGAAGCTGTCCCAGCCCAGCTGGACCTGTGTGAGAAGCTGAACCCAGTGCCGAGGCAGGGGACGATTCAGGCCACGGGGCCTTCAGGGTCCCCACTGCAGCAGGGCAAGGCCTGCACAGGCTGAAGAAACACAGAGCAGGAGTCTGTGGGGCTGGACTTGCGCTGTGTCTGGCGGCATGAAACACTGGTCTCCAGCCACAGAACACAGCTCCACAAGTGACCATCTCCTCAGCTAAGACACCTCTTGGCCCTTTCGTTGTTATTTTAAGAACAATGGTGGGATGGAGGGGAGGGGAGGAGAACCGACGCTGTAACGTGCGTCCTTACCGCGTGCGTCCTTACCGCTTGCCTCCTTACCGCACTGCTTCGAGTTGTCACAGCTTGTTACCAGCCAGGGGTTCGTACCGGGGTAACCCGGCCATCGTGAGGTTCTGGAGGACGAGGCAGGTTTCCCAGGCTTGCTTTCTGATCTGCATGCTGACTGCAATCTCTTCGGCCCTAAGCATTCTGCTTAAATATTATTTACGTTCGGCTGGAGAACCATTTCCCACCGTCCGCCTTCTCCTCACACACATAAAACTGCACACCTAACTTCTGTTTACACATCTATAAACCGAATCTCTAGGAGCAGCCTAGGAATGTGTGAAGATGGAGTTTGCCCCTTGAAAGCAGAGGCGTGTGATGTGTGTACACTGTTAGCTATCAGGAGCGATGCGTGGGTGATTGAGGCCAGCTGCTCCACAGAAGCCATCCGAGTGAGCTTGTAAACCTTCAGCTGACAAGTAAGGTGACAGCCCAGTTCTTGCTAGCAAAGGCTTAATTACCAACAGCTGCCTCCTGGCTTAGGGGGAGGTGAAAAAACAGTCGAAAACCCAGGAGTGCTATGAATAAGCAGCTGAGGTTTGGCAGATGATAAGAGTTTCTGACAACGTGATACACGTTTGGCCTATAAAGCATCTCTAAGTGGACAAGACGGTGGGTGAGCAGTGATTTACAGTTAAACTTGGAAGACTGGGAGAATTCACTGTATTCAGTTCTTACTGCTTACTTCAAGGCTTGTGGTGGCACTGAGGTTTTCCTAATTGGCTGTTTGTGACATTTGGTGCATACTGAGTGAATCATGAAGCCTTTAAATTATAGCTGGTTCACTGAACAAATCAGGGCAAGAGAGGGACAAAGCCAAGGGCATTGTGCTTTTGTTACTTCCTAGTGTAGCCACCTTTGGGTTTATTTACTAAAAGCTTAGCTTTCTTTGGATTATTTTATATGAGCTCTGTCCTTTACTCCATTTCCTTACTGTGGGTGGCTTTGACTACTTTTCAGAGCCCCACAAATAATTATTGAAGCTCACCTGTCTCCTGTTAGCTGAAACCATTTGCAAAGTTGGAGTGTTTCCTGTGGGTTTGTTTGCAGGATGAAGTGAGGGGACAGTAGCATGTTGTGTGTGAGAAACTTGGTCACCTGTCCAGTGAGACAGCCTTGATTTTCGCTTGTATTTTACTTGTGTATTTCCTATGTTTATAGTAACTCGGAGGAGATGGTAGTTATGTATACAGTTGGGTATGCTGAATCGAGACTCACTGTAAGTTGAGAGCGTATGGTAACTTTAATCCTGGTAAGTATTCTGGATGTTTGTTGGAATATCGATGAGTTGAGTTAGTTATGTGGACTGATCTGTTTTTTTCTAAAACATAGACTTCGGCCCACTAGCAACTGTCGTGTTATGCTCCTGTGTAGTACCATTCCACACAGGTTTTATTTTCAATCAAAAATGAAAACGGGGAATCTTTCAAAGGTGACAATGGGAAATAACATGACATAGTGACAATTGTGGTCACTCTCCCCTTCATCTCCCTGTCTTTCAGGGTAGTTTGGATGATAATAACAACTAACAATTAATGTTCAATGAGTGCTTTGGTGATGTGTCAGCACACGAACTAATTCTTCCTCAGAACAGCCCTACACTGTGAGCCGTCCCACTTTTATATAGGCAAGAACGAGTTTTGGAGTCTGCTGACCATCCTGGTCTTCAGGGTCCTGTGGAATTTCTGGTTCATCTCATTAGAGCCCTGGAAAGCTGACGAGGGTTAGCAGGAACTGCACCACGAGGGGCTGCCGCCCAGCACTGGCCCATGTTAAGATTCCAGACTTTACTGTGGTTGGTGGTATACTGGTGGGAATCTCTTTTTCCTCCTGCCAGGGTTTGTGATTTTGGCTGGAAAAACTGCCACAGGTTCTACTTGAGTTCTTCCCACCATTTGAGCCCCCTTGGAACTTGGCTGCGGTGTCTCTGGCTTTTCCTCGTGCAGTGGGGATGCTGTAGGACACTGTTTGCTGGTGAGTATATTTCTAATATTGGATTTTTCCTTAACCTAAAACTTATAGAAAATGACTAGAATTCCAAGAGTTTTTTGTGCATACATCACACTGCCCAATGGTGGGCTGCAAGGCATGCTGGCTTTGGATTTCAGGCTCTGGGTGCCCTGCACTGTCTCACCTGAGTTGCTGTGTGGACACGAACCAGGCCGGGGATGGCCTGCCCTTCAACTACAACCTGTTGATGAAGAACCCTACAAGGTAATTTTGTTTATCTTTTCACTTTCCATGGTATCTAATTTTTATTAAAATGCTTTAAAAATAGGGGGCTAGGAACCTTATAAACCAAAAGTATCCAAAAGAATTGATTGAAGGACAAAAAAGCGACAGCTTCCATAAAATGTCCCACTGTCGTCATCTTCTGACCTCAAAGCGGCGGGGAATGGTGTGTGGGAGGTGGTCGCGTGCAGACGGACTGGAGAGGGCGGTGTGGTCTGCAACGTTAGCCTGTATTCGGATCCACACTTGCATCATGCTGCAGCGTTTCTTTTCATCTGCCGTCCTTACTGGCAGTGAGCCTGACCCCGAAGGAGAGCACTCCCGTAGCCAGGTCTCCATCCATCTGTCCCATCCTTGCTTGGATTTTTTCCGGGTGATCCTGTGGCTCTCAGCTTCCTGCTGCACAGGGCTCCACACGACTGGTCGTATGGTTGGCAGCGCTCAGCCTACACATATTCGCACGCACAAATGCATCTCTTTGGGGTTCACTTAGCTGGCCCTTCCAGGTATGGCCTCAGCCTCCCATGCAGAGCCCCAAACCTCAATTCTTCTAGGTCTTCCAGACCCACACAGCTGGCTGGGAACCCTCTAACCGACAGGAACTTTTCTCAGCCCTGTACAAAGCTTGATGAGGAGGCTGAACTTAACAGAGACTCAGACAACGAGATTTAAATAAATAAGCTGTATTATCTGTACAAAAATATAAATAACAGTTTCGTGTTTAGAGGAGGAAGTGCCTCCTTCCACATTATCCAGCAGCCCTGATAATCTGTGGGGCTGCTGAGTCACAATTCACAGAACAAACATTAAATGTACATTCATCTCATGCAAGGAGCACACGCTTTTCCACCCCAAACCCAGGCTCTGAGCTTGCTCGGAACCCATGACTGACTGGGAGATGCTGCTTTTTAGGAAGTGTAAATACTTACTGCAGATTTTCAGTAGCTGTAGAGCTAATCAGCTATATTAGTAGAATGGAATTTGTCTTCATTACACTATGCGTAATATACATCACACATGAATCCACCCTATTGCCCCACATTAGCGTTTACAATCTGTTCTATACACAGTGAATAATGGATCCAGAGTTAAACACCAGCTTCTATTAAAAACAGGAAAAACAGAATAATCACCACCGAGTTTACAGAAACACAGCTTCAGAAACTTAATTAAAAATCCCCCAATATTTTTTCAAGATGGCAATGTACAATTATTAATATTGCACTTTTATACAAGAAATCCTAATAAATATTCACAAAAGATATACATAGAAAACATTCTCTTTTATTTTAAACATTACACTGATTTTTAGTAACATGATTTCTTAGAGCCTGTTTTTGTGGTGAGGAAGAAAGAGACCCTCCCTAATCAGCCATTGCTCACCTAGAAGAGGCAGATGGGTACTATTTTCCTCCCGAAGTTTCCGTCTAGGCTGGATGGAAAAGGCAGCCGTGGCCGTGGGTGAGTGGCGTGTCATGAGTGTGCATGTGAGGGTGGCCTGTCCCGGGGTGGGTGACTCTGGCCGCCCCTACTACCCTGGGACCACGCAGGGGGACAAGGTCAAAGTCCTTGTGCGCAGCTGCTGTCCACCGGACGAGCCTCGCAGCCCCAGTGTGTGCTTGGCCTGCTGCCTTGCAGCAGCCAGGGGCGTCTGGCCAAGGCCCGCGTGCATGCGTGCCGCTCTGCCTGCGGGAGCTAAACCGGTCCCACCGCGGTGAGGCCCGCAGCCTCTCTCCGTGTGGGGGTGGGATGGGAAGCCTGGAGCAGTGACCACGAATCTTGCACTCCCCTTGGCTCCAGCTCGGCCCCTCCTCATCCCACCCTCGCCTGCTGCATAAATTCCTTGGACAGCAGCTCTCAGTGCTCCAGGAGGGTGGTGGCTGAGGTCCCACCCTGCTGCCCCACCAGCCAGCTGTGGGAGGAAGCGGCAGCTCCAAACTGAGAGGTGGTCTCTGGCAAACAGGTTAGTGGCTTTGACTAGCAGACCCCAGGCCCCAGCAAAGGCCACGGAGGGAGGAAGTCTGGCCTGTGCATGCGCAGGGTGCCCCTGGCAGCAGCAGCAGTTAGTTCAGGGCTGGGGACTCCTGACGTAAGGGGGAGCTGCCAGGGTCAGCCTTACTGCACGGCTGGATGCCGACCTCCTGCTGCAGGGCAGGCAGAAAGCTTCCTCAGTGTGGACAGTGGGGACGTCCTCTCCCAGGAGCAGGCACGTCTCCTCCCTGGCTGGCAGCAGAGCCCCAAACACCCGATGCTCCCCGGAACCCAGATTCGCACCTGCACCGTCTGGAAGTCCCTCTGCCCTTCCTCTCGTCCCTGCCTGCATTGCTGGGTGCCTCAGGCCTATTCTGAGTTCTGGGCCGGTCCGGCCTCAGCGTGGCACCCCTTGTCCTCGCCATCCCGAGAGCAGAAGTGGCAGAGGAACAGCCCTCCTGTGCTTAGCAGCATGCTTCTGTCCGGCCCAGCCTTGCACCAGTGTCTCCCAGCCCCCGGAGCCGGGCTGCCTCGTCCTGGCCCACCCTTCCGGAGCCCGGGTCGGAGGAAGCTGGCTCTGCTAGGGAGCTGCTGCCTCCGCCCTGGTCCTCCCCGGCTCTGTCCTCCAGCGCCTGGGGGAGAGGAGGGGCTGAGCACTCAGGAGGGTGGGCAGGGCAGAGAGGCAGTGAGGAAGTTCCGAGCAGGGCGGAGCCGGCCGTGCCCTCGTCACACTTGGCCGCACGTTCCACAGCAGCGCAGCTGGAACTGGCTGAGCTGGCAGAGCTGCAGCTGTCTCACCTTCTCGCAGTACCTGGTGGTGTCCCTGCACTCCCCTGGGGAGGGGAAGGAAAGGGATGTGAGACGGAGGCCGAACTGGCTGCCCCCAGGGTGCCAACTGCAGGGCGGCCCCAGGCTGCAGCCGTCCTGCCGAAGGACTGCTCTGCTGCCCGCTGCCTTTAACCTCCGCATGGTGCCTGTCCCCTCCTCCCGACCAGCCCTGCACCCTGGCCTTCGGTATGCCGGTGACTCTCTTCCTTAGGTGGCTCCCAGGAGGCCCGACTTCTGAATTCCCCAGTGAGACAGGTGCCAGCCAGAGCCTAGTTAGAGGTCCCCGCCCTCAAGGCCTCGGCCTCCCCTCTCAGTTAGGCTTGGTTTTCTTCTGTGCTCCTCCTAAGCCTTTCTACTCCTGCCCACCAGGCTTCGAATGTGGAGTTCCAGTTCAGTTCTGACGCACACTGGTGTGCTCCTGAGGCGGGGCCTGTGGTGAGTGCGGGTCAGTGTGGCACCAGGGTAGGAGACCACTCTCCTCAGGGTCAGGAGCGGGGGCCCTGTGCCCGCCGGCAAACATTGAGCGCCTTGGGGAAGACTGTGCTCCTATGTTTACTTTTTAAATTTCTTATTCTTTTCTCAAGATGTTTTCCTTGTGGGGAAACACTTCTACCTTGTGCTCTGGGTTCAGAGAAAGAAAAACGAGATCGCCATCCAGCCTGGATACCAGCGCTGGTGTCCAGCCGAGGGAGGAGGGAGTGAAGGAGGCATGGGCTTCCGCTCTCTCCATGGGAGGAGGGTGAATTAGCAGGTCCTCGGTCGGTGAGGGCAGAGCTGGCTGGGAGGATGCACTCTGCCCGTCAGTGCGAGCAGTGCTCTCTCTTTAGTAGCCTGGCCTGAGAGCCGCTGTTGAGCTGTCTCTAGGAGCAGCCAGACTGCACGATAGCTGGAGGCCAGTTCCGGTCAGCACCCGGCTCTGGCCTGTGGGGACACCCTGCCACCTTTCGCAGCTGGGCACGCAGACACACGTCTTTGTGCACACCCGTGCACCCAATGCCAGGTTCCACTCACCCCAGCTCACACTCCTTGGGGAGCCTCATACAGTGGCCTGCTTTGGGGCTCAGACCTGGGGACTTCCCGCCGCACCCGGTGCCCTGTGGGGAATTTGCAGAATGTCCTTTGGGGCTGGAACGTACTGTTTTCACACGGGGTGATGTTGCAGCGCTGCCAGTTGGCAGGCCGGGCACCCCAGGAGCACAGGTGGTCGGACACAGCCTTGTTGGTGTGGGTGAGCACACACTCCACCCGCCGTGACTGGAAGCCGTAGTTCCCGCAGGTCGCCGTGCAGAGGGTCCACAGGCTGACCCTCCAGTGAACACTGCAGGTTTCTGACCAGCAGCTCTGAGAGCTCACGGGCCTGCGGAGAAGGGATAGGGTTAAGTGAGGGGCTGCGGGCATCCGACCTGGGACAGGTGTGAAATGAGCAGTGACGACTCCTCAGGAACCCGGGGTGTCAGCAGACGGGGTTCTTATCTGTTCCATGACGGGCCTGTGTCTCTGTGGCACAAGAACGGCTGCACTCAGGTGGAGACTGGCAGCCATCTCTGGGACTGGGTCCTGACGGGGTGATGAGCTCCCCTGGGCGGGGCTGGGCAGGGCCAGGTCGTCCAGCCTGAGGAGCCGGTGGGGCCCCAGGGACAGTGGGCCTTTCCTCCTGCCCTCTTGGGGCTGGCGCGGATTTCCTGTGGTGCCTGCCCCCACCAGGAAACTGACGCCCGACTGCTTCGTCCCCACCAGCAGAGCCCAGCACGAGGCCTCGCTGGGCAGCCTGTCTCCGGAGGGGTCTGGAGCTGTAGGGCGTCTGAACCCTGAGGCTGTGGAGGCTGGCAGGGTAACATTCTGACACCACACAGCTCCGTGGCCCAGGAAGGAGGCCCAGGACTTTCTCTTACCTGGGGAGGGCACTGCACTGCTCTGATGGTAAGGCGATGCCATCCCGGGTCTGGCAGAAGACCTGTCTGTGCTGCATGGCCAGGTGTGGCCCTACACAAGGCCCGCTGCACTGTAGGCAGAAAAAGGGACAGCCCTCCAGTTAGCCCAGCCGGGTGGAGGCTGCGGGGTCAGCCATGTGAGACCAGGCCCCTCTGCAGGACTCTGATCCTGCCGATGCCCTCGGATGGCTTCCCGTCTCCCAGCCCCCTGAAGACACTCATTGGCGTGTTCTCTTTCCGCCACAGCTTTCCTGTGGGCGCTACGCTAACAAATGGCTGAGGAAAGAGCAAAATCTGTTAGAGAAAGTTGGCCCCTTCCAAATGAGCCGTGTGAAAGCTGTCTTGGCATTGTGTGCTAAGAACGTGCTGGTGAGCTTTAGAGCTGCAGACATCAAAACAAGTCACTTCCCCCACTGCAGAGTGAGGATCGTCGGGTTTATTATGATCTTGCCAAGTTTATCCAAGTAGCCACGTCCAGCATTTCTTTCCTTTCTTTGGCCTCATTTCTGCTAGGTCAAACCTAGGGTCGCTGAACAAAAGCAGGCTTAGGTGTGTGCGGTGCTCCCTGTATTCTCCTGCCATGTGCTCGTTAGCTTTAGCAGTTCTCAGAGTTAGCAGAGCCAGACCCAATTCCAGTAAGGCCTCATTTACCTGTAAAATGCAGAAGTCACCTGCACTCGGTTCAGTGATCTGTCAATCCTGACACTTACAGTTTTGTTTTTTCCAGGTCTGACAAATTAAGTCTTATACACAGGCAAAGAAGGAAAATGCTATCAGCAGTTCAAAAACCCTACTGTACCTACTCCCATTATTCTTTCCTCCTCTCCGGATGTGACTGCTGTCAGAACTTAACTTGCACCATTGTGTAGGTTATGCCAGTTTTTGAAATTACATGAACTATCTTTTATGTCTATTTTTTTTAGTCAGGGTCTCACTTTGTAGCTCAGACTGGCATTGAGCTCTTGATCCTCCTGCCTCAGCCTCCTGAGTGTGGGATTATAGTTATACACCATCAACACTGGCTCATGTTTTTTATATCTGGCTTTTTTCCCCTGTGCATTAGGCATGTTACTGAGGTTTGTTCATTTTCATTGATGTGGAGCACTTTATGAATATACCATAATTTAAAATTTCATCTACATTTAATAAATGATTGTGTTTTTTTGGTACCAAGGATTGAACTCAGGACCTTGCACTTGCAAGGCAGGCACGGTGCCACTGAGCTAAATCCCGGCCCTCTTTATAGTTTCTATAATTAGTATTGACATAATACTTAAGACAACATTTCTGTAAGTCTTTTGTGGCACATATTGGGTATAGCTATATGTATTGTGATAACGTATGATGAACATCATAATTTGAAAATTATAGTAAAAGACACTGTCATTAAATGCCCTGAAAATATTCCCTCTGGCTTTGAACACACATATCCCATTGTTTTTGTTACTTTCTGAGGCAGTTCTACAAGTCTACTTTTACGTCTAAGGTGTCAGAAAATATGGCGAATGCCGGTGCAGAGGGCCATTTGGTGGAAAAGCAGGCTTGTACAAGTATGACTGTGCGTCCTCACCACCTCCCTGGATCCGGCTCGATGTGACTTCTGCTTCTCCTCCACAGTCAAGATGACACGACAGGAAAACATTTTGGATCAATTCAGAACATTGAGACAGCCACAACAGTGCACTGGAAGACACAACACGGGCTGTCTGGAACTGTCAGACAGCAGCGAGAGTGACAGGGTAAGTGTGTTCAAAGTGAGGAGAAGGATTCTGAGGGAGATCAACACCGGTGTGTCTTTTATTGTAATGAATTCAGACAATTAAAACATTTCTGTATTTTTTGATTCTACTACATAGGTGTAGAAATGAGTATGGATATTTTTAAATTTAAGAGATTACTGTCAAACAGGTTTCCAAAGGGCTTTTGCCAATTTCTTTTCCTGTCAGTGGTGTATGTAATTTCCACGTGGCTGAAATTTTTGGAAAATCCTGGAATTGTTATATACTTGTTAAATCTCAGGCATTCTAGTGAATATATTGAGAACAGTTTTTGTTCAAAGTACATATCCCTTGTTACTGAGGAAGGTTAATATCTATTGCATTATTTCTCATTTTAGTGAAGTGCCTTTTCAATCATTTTCACCACTTTTCTATTGTCACCTATATCTCATGACTTTTTCAAGATTCTTATATATGTATTTTAAACATAAGCAGCCCACTCTCTGATTTCGGTTATAAGTTTTTGAGTGCTTTCTTCCATTCTGTAAGTTTCATTTTTTATTCACTCAAATGCTGCCTTCTGATGAAGATCTAAAGTTTGATGTATTTTAATTAACCCCAATTTTATTTTGTTTTGATTTAAAAAAGATTGCTCCGTGTTGTCATAAATTTTTTCCCTTACCTGATGACCATTCAGATGTACAATTTTTAAGTGCATGATTTACTAGCATTAAGTATCATTCATATTGTTGTATAGCCAACATCAGTATTCATCTCCAAAACTTTTTCATCATCCCAAATTGAAACACTATACCCACTAAAGAGTAACTTCCTATTTCTCTCAACCATTACTATGAATTTGACTATTAAATGCCCCATAAGTGGGATGCTACAGTTTTGTCCCTTTTCATGTCTGTTAATATTTTATGTAGTTAAATGTGCTAGTATTTGTGTTTATGTGGTATCTTTTCCTCTTGGTTTTTTCCTTTCCAAGGATGTAGCAGTGACCTTTGTCTTTCCTAATCAGTGTTGGCTTGAAATTCACTTTGTCTGCAAATAGAATAGCTACTCTTGCTTTTTTCCAGGCTTTTGTCACATGGAGTATTATTTTCCATCTGGAGTATTGTTTTCCATCCTTTGACTTTCAGCTTATGAATTTTTTTGAATTAAATGTGTTTCATATATGCAGCATATCGTTGGATCTTGCTTCTTGATCCATTCTGCCAGTCTGTTTTTTTGACTGGTAAATTGAGACCATTTACATTGAGGCTGGTCTGCACTACATAGTGAAAACTTATCTCAACCCATCCCCCACCTAAAATTTTAGGGTGGATTTTTCTATTTATACAAAGTATCACTGGGAGTTTTATTATGGATTTCATTAGTATATAGATCACATTAGACAGTAGTTACATCTTAATAATTCTTCTAGGCAAATGGAGTGTTCTTTCAATTTGTGTCATTTTACATTTCTTTCAGCACTATTTTATAGTTTCCATTGCATGGATATTTTACCAACTTGATTTTTTCTTTCTGATGCTAGTGTAAAGATGTTCTTTTCTAAAGATGTATTTTCCTAACATTCTTTTTCAATTGATTATTTTTTTAAATTGAGTTTATTGGTACATTTTAGGTACACAGTACAGTTACATTCATTATTGGGGGCTTGTACCTTTACATGACAGGTCTTGGTTCTCACTTTTTCCCCTTGTCTGTGCCCTCCCTTCACCCCCTCTTCTCCTCCCCATTTACAAACACTTTATTTCCATCTTTTCATTTTCTCATATTTTTTTCTTTTCCCTTATTCCCTTTCCCCTACCCTTCCCACTTTCCCTACACCTTTAGCCCTTTTCTTCCCATTTCACAATGTCAGTTATCTCATTAGGACCTTATGTACTATTTATTCACACCAGAGAAACTATTCAGTATTTACACGTGTGACTTATTTATTTCACTTAGGAGTATATCCTCAATATGTATCCATTTTTCTATGAATGGATCTAATTTCTCATTCTTTATACCTGAGTATTACTCCATTTATAGAAAAACCACATCTTCTTAACCATTTTTCTGAATGGATCTAATTTCTCATTCTTTATACCTGAGTATTACTCCATTTATAGAAAAACCACATCTTCTTATCCAGTTTCCAACTGATGAGCAAATGGGCTGCTTCCAAGTTTTAGCTATTACAAACTGTGCCGCTATAAACATAGGTGCTCATATATTACTATGATATGATTCTTTTAATTCTTTTGGAAGGATACCCAGCAGAGGGATGGCTGGGTCAAATAGAACCTCTAGTCCCAGCTCTTTGAGGTATCTCCATATTGATTTCCCTAGTGGTTGCAGCAGTCTGCAATCCCACCAACAATGGAGAAGGGTTCCTTTCTCCCCACAACTCCACCAACATTTGTTATTGTGTGATTTCTTGATAGCAGCCATTCTTTGTGGGATGAAGTGGAATCTCAGTGTTGTTTTCATCTGAATCTCTTGAATGAACAGTGATGTGGAACATTTTTTCATATACTTGCTGCTTTTACTTCTTTGAGAAATGTCTGTTCATTTCAGATGCCCATTTTGAATTGGGTCTTTATATTTGGGGGGCTGATTGTTTTGAGTTCTTTATATATTCTAGATAATAGTCCTTTGTCTGAGGAGCAGCTAGTAAAATTTTTTTCCCACATTGTAGGTTGTCTCTTAGTTCTGTTGATGGTTTCTTTTGCAGTGCAGAAGCTTTTTAATAAGATGAGATCCCAGTTATTGATTCTTTCTGCTAGTTCCCATGCTACTGAGGATTTGTTCATAAAGTCTTTTCCTATGCCAATGTCTTCAAGACTTCTGCCTAACATACCTTCCTGCAAATTTAGTGTTTCTGTTTTAATATTTAGATCTTTCATCCACTTGGATTTTAATTTAGTGCATGGTGAAAGATAAGGGTCCAGTTTTAATCTGTGGCGGGTTGAGATCCAGTTTTTCCAACACCATTTATTAAAGGGGCTATCTTTCCTCCACTGAGGATGGTCAGCTCCTTTATCAAAGATGACATAGCTGAGTACATCTGGGTTTGTTTTTGTTTCTTCCAATCTATTCCACTGATCCTCGGATCTGTTTCTTTGCCAGTACCATGCTGTTTTTTTTTCTTTTAATCACAGTGGCTTTGTAGTATAGTTTCAAATTGGGAACTGTTATACCCGCTACCATGTCTCTGTTGCCTAGAATGGCTTTGGGTATTCTAGGTCTCTTATGGTTCCAAATGAATTCTTGGATTCTTTTTCTAGTTCTGTGGAATTGTTCATTGTTAATGTACAGAAATGCATTTTTTGGTGTTAATTTTGTATGTTACTATTTATTACATTTATGTATTTACCAGTTGTTTTCATTGGAAATTTAGTTTTTACATATGAGATCATGCCCTCTATGAACAGAGACAATTTTATTTCCTTTCTAAATTGGATACTTTTTCTTTTCTCCAACATTATGTTAAGTAGAAATGGTAAATGTGTACATCCCTGTCTTGTTCCTGACATTAGGGGAAAAGCCATCTTTACCATTGAGGGTAACACTAGCTGTGCATTTTTCATACATGGTCTTTATCATTTTGAAGTAACTTCTATTCCAAGTTTAAAGTATTATTTTTAATCAAGAAAGGAGAATGAATTTTTTCAATGATTTTTCAGATGATTGTGTGATTTTTTTCCTTCATGCTAATGTGTTGTATTTAGTTGATTTTTATGTGTTTAGCTATCTTTATGAGCAGATTCCACTTATTCATGATGTATAATCATTTGATATGCTTCTAAAACTAGTTTACTATTATTTGGTTAAGGATTTATGCATTAATATTTATAAAAGATATTTAAATATAGTTTTCTTGTACTGGATTTGGTATCACGAAAATAATACTGGCTTCACAGAATAAGTTAGAGCATGTAATTTTCAGGCAGATTTTGAGAAGGACTGCTATAAATTCCTTAAATGTTTTGTATAATTTATGAGTAAGACCATCTCACCTAATGTTTTTTGGGGGAGGAGGTTTCCGATCATTGAGTGTATCTCCTTATTAGTTATTTCTTTATGACTGGTAAGTTGTATGTTTCTAAGAATTTGACCATTTTGTCTCAGTTATCCAGTTTGTTGGTGTACAGCTGTTCACAGTACCATCTTATAAGCTCTTTATTATTTAAAAAAATTTGATAGTAGTGTTCCCACTTTCACTTGTGATTGTAGAAATCTTAGTGTTTTCTGCCTTGTCAGTGTAGTTGTTTGCATATTTACTGATCTTCTGAAGAACCTTTGTTATTAGAACTGCTTGTATGGAGCTGGTACATGTGCATGACACATCTCAATTCCTTTTGCATCCCCTTTTCCTCCTCTCTCACCCTCTTCCCTCCATCTCTTGGTCCCTTTCCTTTTAAGAAAGATCAATTTTGCTACTTTATTTATTTATTTGGTACTGGGGATTGAATTCGGGTCCTGGTGGCAGAACCACTGAGCTAAATCCCCAGCCCGTTTTCTTTTTTTATTTTTAATTTGGGTTTCTCATATGAGAGAAATCATGTGCTATTTAAGCTCATGTGTCTGATTTATATCCCTTAATATTATGGCTCAAGATGTATCCATCTTTCTACAAACTGACTCAAATTTGTCTTTCTTTCTGGCAGAGTAGTACTCCATTCATGTAAATACCACATTTTCTCTATCCTTTCATCTGTTTATGACAGGTTGTTTCCAAGATTGAGCTGTTACGAGTTTTGCTGCTATACACATATCACTGCTATATCACTGTAATATGTCTTTAACTCTTTTAGGAAGATACCTAGAAGGACAATAGCTGGGTCAAATGGAATTTCTAGTTTCAGGTTCAGAGGTATCTCCACGTTGATTTCCGTAGTGTTGTATGTACTAGTTTACATCCCCACCGACCATGTAGAAGAAGCGTTCCTTTACCCTCTCAATTTCTCTAGCATTTGTTGTTTGATATTTTGATGATGTCCCTTCTTTCTGTGGTAAGATGGAATCTTAAATGTTTCATTCACTAATGGCCAGTGATGATTAACATTTCTTCATGTAATTACTGGCCATCTGCACTTCTGTGAAGTGTCTTTTTTTTGTACCAGGGATTGAACTTGGGTCCTCGTGCTTGTGAGGCAGGTGGTGGTTGCTTGCCCATTTTTTTGATTGGGTCTTTTGTTTGGGAGGGGTGTCTGATTTTATTTAGTTCTTTATATATTTCAGATATGTGTCCTCTGATTGAAGAATAGTTGGCAAATATTTTCCCCAATTTGTAGGTTTTCTTTTTCACTCTGTTGGTTATTACTTTTGCTGTGTAGAACATCTGACCTGATTCCATCTGTTGATTCTTGGAATCATTTCTTGTGCAACCAGGATTCTGTGAAACATCATTTTTCTGGTCTCTGTTTTATTTATATTTCATTCTATTATTTCCTTCCTTTTGTTATCTTAAATTTAGATTTTACCCTTTCTTTCTTTTATACGTAAGGTGTAAACTATCAAGTTAGGTAGTTGATTTGTGATCTTTTTTTTTAAAAAATGTAAGCATTTACAGCTATAAAATTTCTTCTTAACATTCCTTTCTCTGTATCCCATACAGTTTTGTGTTTTGTGTTGGTTTTTACTTGTCTCAAGGTATATTTTCCCTTATGTTTTTTTTTAGACCCACTGAGTATTTTAATTTCCTCATAATTGTGAATGTTTGTTTTTCCTTCTTTCATTTATTAGTCATTTTAACTCTACATATTTATGGGATACAGTGTGATAATTTGATACCTATATACAATGTGTAATGATTAAATTAAGGTAGTCAACCTTTCCATCTCAAAGATTTTTTAAAAACAATTTTTAAAAGTTTCTGAAACATATCGCTAATATTTAAAGCAATAAAGAACAAAGCCCAGTAAAGTACTGAGAAATTGGTTACTGGATATTAAAGGTGCTCTCAGACAGAGGGAAATGGTGCCAATGATTCTCCTGGAGTATGGGAGAATGAGGGGTGCAGAGGATCTATGTGTTAGTACCAGGGCTCCCTGCAAAAACAGTTTTTGGTTAAGAAAATAATTGTACATAGTTCTGGGTTATAGTATGATGTATTAATACATGTACACAATGTATCCCAGTCAAGTTAGGGCAATGTTTCCTTCATGTTTGAAGGCTTCTAGCTCTTCTATTTAATTACAAAATATATAGCAGGTTACTGTGGACCAGTCACCTCACATGTTATGAAACACCAGATTTTGTTCCTTCTATGGGATTATTTTGGTACCTGTTACTCAACCTCCCTCTCATCTTTCCACCTACTAGGAGTCACTAGTCTACTCACTGTGATTTACTTAATGGAGAATCTTCCTGTTTACAACTGTTAGGATACAGAATCAATCCAGAATGCCATTCAGCAGATTAGTATGTAAAAAATGCTGTATATAAACATGGAATAGTATTCAATCATAAAAGATAACCTATCATTTATAATCTCTCATTTCAACAAGAAGGAAGATCTTTAATGTTTCTTATAGCAGATACAGTGGCAATAAACTCCTTTGGTTTTATCTCAGACTATCTTAAATTCTTCTTCATTTTGAAGGAGTGGTTTTGCTGGATATTAAATTCTTGTATGTGAATACGGGTATCTCAAAATTGGTTTTTAAAATTTATATAATAAGTATTCAGCAAGCATATCCATATAAATATTTGTTCAAATATAAAATTAAAGGAATAGCAACTAGCCAAATTACAGTATTTTTTGCATTAACTCCTCATTAGGTTTTTCTCATAGGTCTATTTTTTAGTTTCCATTTTAGTTCTTTACTCTTTCATTCAAAATTTTCCTTTTATTATTAGTGCTTATTAATCTTACAAAATATTGTTTAAATGTTTGTAACATTTTTTGATCACTGGATGTTGAATTTTTATTTGATGGTTTCTTTTTCTCCCCCAGCACTTTAAGTATAATTTCGCTGCCTTGTGTCCTGTAGGTTTCTGCTAAGACATCAAGTTGTTAATATTATTGAGGATCCCTTGTACATGGTGAGTTGCTTCTTCTCTTTTGATACTTTCAGGATTTCTTCTTTTTTCTTCTCTTTTGATACTTTCAGGATTTCTTCTTCTTCTTTTTTTTAATAGTCAATAGAATTTACTGAGGAAAAGAAATCTTCTGTTAAATAGAGACAGAAGGGGGGCCAGAAAGTGGGTTACCTAAAGATTCATTTTGTAAGACAGTTTGATTTTAATGTGTCTTGAAGTAACTCTTTTTGGGTGTATCCTAATTAGAGAGAGTGAGCTTGTATTTGTATATTCATCTTTCATCACATTTGGGGAGTTTTGGGCCATTTTTTCAAATAATCCCTTAACCCTTTTTCTCTCTCTTCTGTAATTTCCACAATGTGTACACTGGTTCACTTGAAAGTATCTGAAAGGTCCCGTAGAATCTGTTCGTTTTCATCTTAATGATATAAATTTATAAATTTTCCTGGCTTCAAATTGGACACTTTCTTCTGCCTGCTAAATCTACATCTGAAGTTTTACATTTACTATATTTTTAGCCCCAAAGTTTATTAGTTCCTTGTTATAATTTATCTCTATTGATAGTTTTGAATGCTGATTTAAGACATTTGTTTTATTTATGTATTTATTTATTTTGAGACAGGGCCTTACTGTGCAGTTCCGGCTGGCCTCAAAACTTGTGGTGATCCTCCTGCCTCAGCTTCTCAAGTGCTAGGATTATATGCATGAACCACCATATCTGGCTTAAAAGACAGTTGTTTTAAAGTTTTTAGGTAGGTATGGCCAATGCTGTGTTTCTTCAGGAATGTTTTATGTCACTTTTCTTCCTTTAAGTGGCTATGTTTTTCTGGGTGTTTTGTTTGGGAATTTTGAAAATACAGAAAGCCCTCGGTTTCTGGAGACTACCTCTGTGGTGGGCAGTTCTGCATCTCTGAGCCTGAGGTGAAAGCTTCTGGTTGGTTGAGGTGTTCATGAGGCGGTCACAGTTCCCTGACACAAGACACTCAGAAGCAGCCATGTGTATCAGTCTCAGTCTTGGCTCCTAGACAGCCTATTGTTTGCACCCTTAATGTCTCACCTCCAGCAGGGGTCTGTAGTTCCCTTACAACTTTCAGGAGTAGTGCGCCACCCATCACCCTCACTGAAAGACCTTACTGCCCGGAGGAGGGTACAGGTGAGTACAAATGCCATGAAGTCTCCTCCCGTTGTGAATGAAGCTGCTCCTCTGCCCCCCAGTTTGGTGTTCACTTGGTTTTCATAGACATTTTTCAGAGTTCCTGTTTGGTTCTGCCACCTTTTGGGCAGTGTTTGATGTTTCTATGGAGAAACAAGGATTGGAGTTTTCTAGATTTCATTTACTGATGCTCTTCAACAACGGAGAATGCTTAAAGGTGTGACATGTCCCTTGCGTCCCTTGCAGGGGACAGCTCCTCCTCTCCAATTTGTACCTTGTCACTGCTGGGTCGACTTCAGTGCCCACAGACACGTTGACATCACCCTTTGCAGGTCACCAATGCCGGCCTGTCAGGCAAGGTCCAGGAAGTGCTGTCTGTACTTGCTTTGCATTTTATTTGTTCTTTGCTGAGTTTTGATATTGACCCTTCCTTTCTTAGGGAAAAAGCTCCTCATCTATGAATTTACTTTCTAAGCTTTTTTCCTATACATTAGGTTGTCTTTTTCTCTATTTCTCTCCTACAATTCCCAGGGTTTCCTAGGGTTATGCTTTGTGCTGTTTCTTCCTGTCATACTTTTCCTCCTCCAGGGTGATGCCATCCATGACTTGCAAATTGACAAT
Source organism: Fukomys damarensis (assembly GCF_012274545.1). Lineage (NCBI taxonomy): Eukaryota > Metazoa > Chordata > Mammalia > Rodentia > Bathyergidae > Fukomys > Fukomys damarensis. The sequence continues at coordinate 2,003,520 of NW_022900943.1, forward strand.
GGCTAAGATGTCTATATTTTAAGTTCTGGATCTCTGTATTTAGCTGCTGAAAATCTCCACTTGATCCCCTATTTTAGAAAACATCACAGGCTAAAAATGTCCAGCACAGTTTATCAGACTCATCCACTCTCTTTATTCTACCTAGTACTGTAGTTCTTTATTGTTCAACCAGAATCTCAGAGAATCACCTTGGATTTTTCCCACTCTCTCATCTCTGTCCTTCATTTCCATTGCTCAGTATTTATTCTGATAACCACAATTTCTCACCTAGAGCACTTTTCTAATTTAGTCACCAGGCTGCTGACAGAATAACATTTGGTCCTGCCACTCATGCATAAAAATATTTCTAAGAAGGCAAGAAGGTTAAATAGAGATGCAGAGCATCTGTTTCCTCCACCATGAAGAAGAATCAAAAGCACAGGGTGAGATGAGTAAGCATGGAGAAACACTGCACATAAGCAACAGCCAGACTGGAGCCTAGTAAGGAAGCAAATTGCCCTGGTATGCACCACTCCAACTCCACAGCTGGCTGAAGGGGTCTCCCCTTTGCAAGGGGAAAGCGAGAGTTCTAGGAAACTCTTGTCAGTGCAGATGCTGGCAATCCTAGCTACTGGAAAGTTTTACAGGCTTGCAAGTTCCCTTATATAAGTAACTAGAAATCTGCACAATAGCCTTACTTTGGACGAAGATCTCAGATCATTTCCTAGTGAATGTCCACGGTGTAGTTGCTGGAGTTATGATCTGAGTTTGCACTGCTCTGGTGGGGTGGCTGTGAGAGTGACTGTGACCTAAGCCTGCTGGTTGCTGTATTGTAGGGAATGGGTGTTGTGACATGGAGAGGAATGGAGGGCATCACCCCTAAGAGCCTGGAGATCAGGGAACTGGCCCACCGAAATTATAGCAATGGCCAGCTGCACGTGGACTCATGCTAGGGCTGAACACACATTTCTAGAGGATACAGAGTGCATCTTAGTCTAGTGAGGTCCTGTGGCTAGGCAGGCACTACCACAGTAGCAGCAGAGAAGGGCACATAGCTCCTGCCACCACAACACCCACACGTCTGACCACGTGCTGCTATCAGACTGGCTGTGTACACTACAGAGGGGTGTGTGGTTCCCACCACACTTGTCCCCATGCAGTGTCTGGCTGTACACCACTGACCTGCCAGACTACGTGGATTTCAGGCCTCCACCACTGCTGATGCTCCCCATACCAGAGTCGCTTGTTAGTAGAAGAACTAGAAGAAATACAACTGAGGAAACCCCAGTTGCCCAACAAGAGCTACCACTCCCCTTGTAGGAGCAGCCACACCGTGAGCACTTCACACCCATTCTCTGTTCCACATCTGCGTAACTGCTCAAATATTTCTACTCTTGTAGAGCCTGCAGAGACAGTGGGTTTTCCAACTGCACCATATCGTACAGTGTGCCCAAACTCACTAAAGACAACACTGCATGAGAGAGCTGTTTACTAAGGTTACTCTGAAAGCAGTACACAAATTTGATCCACCAGAATTACATTTTATGCTCCTCAATAAAGGAACATAAAAAGTAATTTTCAGAAAGCCTAATGAAGGCCAAGAGAAAATGGATAGTTAAGTGGTATTAGGAAGACAATGCAAGATAGGAATGAGATTTGGTAGACAGATTTTTGAGAGAACAAAACAGAAGTCTTTGAAATAAAAAGACAGCGAAAGTCTCAGTATAGACTAGATCAAGCAGGAGAGAGACTATCTGAACATGAAAACAGGTCTTTTGAAATATCTCATTCCAACAAAACAGTTTTTAAACAGCATTGGGACAGGTTTAAATGAAAAAAAAAAGCCTGCATTTTGGGAATATCTGAAGGAAAGATATGGGCATTCACATGCAGGGGGTTTATAGGATCTGAACTAGACATGGCCGGAAAAGATCTATACTATAGCATATTACAGTGAAACTATCAAAATACAGTGAAACTATCAAAAGTACAAGACCCAAAATTTAAAAATCTATGTGAGAATTAAGGGAAACTTCATTAGATTAACAACATATTTCTCAGCAGAAATGACACAGGACAGTAGGGAATGGAGTAACATAGTCGAAATCCTAAAAGAGAATAACTGCCAACAAAGATTACAATATGCAGCAAAGATTCCTTCAGAACTGAAGCAATAATCAAAAAGGAATTCTTTAATTTATTTTATTTTTCCTTCCCTTTTTTCTCAGTGTAGGGGATCCAACTCAGAGCATCGTGCATCTTAGGTAAGTATCCTACCACTATATTGTATATCACGAAAAACGCGTAAGGGGTCTTACATAACTGCTATGAAGAAAGCATGTGAAAATGTAAATCCCACTAGAAGAGAAGAGATAAGCACCACACATGACCAATAACCACAAAGATGAAAAACAAGAACAAAGAATATTCAAAACACCTAGAAGAAAATCAACAAAATGACAAAAATAAGCCCTTATCTATTAATAACAATAACCCTGCAAGAATGGGCAAGATTCTTCAATTGAAAGGCACAGACTAACTGAATGGACAAAAGGAAAAAAAATAATATCCTGCCTACAAGAAATTCGCATGACAAGTAAAGCAAAAAACCTGAAAGTGAAAGGATGTAGGATGTAAAATGATATTCCAAGCAAATGAAAACCTAAAGAGAGCAGAAATAGCTATACTTATATCTGACAAAATAGACTAAGGTAAAAAGCATGAGAGACAAAGAAGGTCACCACATACAGTGACCAAGTAATCAATTCACCATGAAGTATATATTATTATACATCTATATGCATTTAATTTTGGAGTATCCAATCTTATAAAACAATCACTATTAGACCTAGAGAGAAACATAAGCTTCAACTCAATAATGGGAATTTTATCACACTGCCTTCTTCAATGGACACATAATCAGGGCAAAAATCAAAGAAACATCAGAGTTAAACTGTATTATAGATCAAATTGACTAAGCAGAAAATTTATGGACTATCTCATCCAACAGTCACAGAGTACACATTCTTTTCATCAGCACATGGTTCTTTCTCTAGAATAGATCATATGCCACAGAATAAGACAAATTCAGAAAAAGTTAAATCATAAATCATGTATCTTCTGATCATGACAGTAAAACTAGAAGTCAGAAAAAAGAAACTTTAAAAGTTGTACAGATACATGGCTATTGAACCACACATTTGAATGAATAGTGGGTCATCAAAGTCAGAATGAAAATTCTTGCAACAAATGAAAACACAGAATACCAAAACTTGTGGGATACAGAAAATGCAATATTAAGAGAGAAGTTTGTAATAGTGCCTGCATAGAAAATTCAAATAGACAACTTGATGCCTATCAAGGACTTAGAAAAGTGAGAATAAACCAAACCCCAAATTAGTAGAAAAACACAAGTCAGAGCAAAAATAAATGAAATGGAGACTAAAAAACAATATAAAACACCAAATAAACAAAGAATAGGTTCTTTGAAAAAATAAGTTCACAAACCTTTAGCTAGACTAACCAAGAAAAAAAAGCAGACCCAAACAAGTAAAATTAGGGCTGAAAAAGAAGCCATTACATCTGATAGCACAGAAATACAAAGGACCCTTATTATGAAAAACTATATGCTGATGAATTAGAAAACCTAGAGGAAATGGAGAAGTTTCTGGACACAAATCAAATGGTGGTATGGTTTCACTATGAAGTATTCCTCAGAGACTCGGATCATATTGGACCACAAGGGTGCTGACCCGTTAATGAGCTCCTAGCCCTTGGGCTGCTGGGAAGTGGGCCAGCCCTATCTGAAGGAGCCAGTGACAGTGGTACAAACCTGACTGTATCTTGTCTCCCAGCCCCTCCCTCTCCGGCTCCTTTCTTTACTCTGTTTCCTGCCTGCTAGGAACTGAACAGCTTTCTTCCCCATTTCTATTTTCAAGCCAGCTAGTCATGGGCTGAAATATCTGAAACCATGGGCCAAAATATTTAAGTTGTGTATATCAGGTGTTTTATCCCAGCATCAGAAAGCTGGCTGATACAAACCGGAAGGGCATAAAAAACCTGGATAGGCCAACAAACAAGTAAATGAGGTTTAATCAATAAGTCTCCCAACCAAGAAAAGTCCAGGGCTATAGGCGTATTCACTGCTGAACTTTACCATACTTTGAGAAGACTTGACACTGACTCTCAAACTATTCCATAGAATTGAAAAGGAGAGAGTCCTTCCAAACTCATTCTATGAGGCCGGGCTTGGCTCATTACCAAAACCACACACACACACACACACACACACACACACACACACACGACCAACATCTCTTACGAATATACTTAAATATACTTAAAATTTCTCAATAAATGGTTAGCAAAGATCCTCCACCATGATCAACCTGGTCTCATTCCAGGGATGCGATGGTGGTTCAGTATAAGCAAATGAGAATGTAGTATATCATCAATGGAATGAAGCATTTTCAACAGAAGCAGAAAAAGCATTTGATAAAATTCAACTTTCCTGCCTGAAAAAAGCCCTGAACAAATTAGGTATAGGATGAGTGTACTTTAATAAAGGCTACATAGGACAAACCCAATGTGTCAGTCACACACACCCCCCCCCCGTGCTATCACAGAATACCTGAGGTAATTGCAAGGGTTAGGGGTTCAGTCCATGTCCAGCCTCCTATTGCTTCTGGTCCTGTGGTGAGGGGTGGAGCAGAGAGAGGAAGAGAGCAACCTCCCGCACTTCCTTCACGGGCACCCATCTGCCCTAACTTCCTTGTCCTAGGCTTTGTTCTCGGAGGGCCCACCGCCTCCCAGAACATCGAAGTGTGGTGGCCAGGCCTTCACCAGACATTCTAGATCCAGTTCACAGTGCAACATCATACTGACCGGGAAGGAGCAGAAAGGATTTCTTCTGATGTCAGTAGGGAGACAAGGTATCTACTTTACCTGCACTTACTCAACAGAACATAAGAAGTTTCAGCCAGATCAACTAGGTGAAAGAGACAAGGCAAAGGCACACGCAGAGAGCAGGTCAAGATTTCCCCTTTTCTACACAGACCTAGACACTAAGGTCTAATAGTCCCTAGACCCTCAAGACTATTGTAGCAGGATCAAAAATCAACATAAAAAAATCAGTAGCCATCTCTTCAGAACCGCTGCAGAAAGTGGTAAGGATGATGAGATGGCTATGTCTGAAGTGAGGGGGAATCTTGGCAGGGGCATTAATGTAGGCAATGTGTTTTTTACGCTAATACAAAAAAATGTGAGCATTCGTATTTTCAATCATACCTTGAAGATGTTACCACCTAGCTGCTGAGTATGATGATATGAACAGCAGCCTGTCAGGCAGCTCTTAAATGCCTGGGAGGGCTCCGCTCCGGTGGGTTTTGAACACACTTGGAGAAACAGTATATACAATTATGTCACTTAGCCCTGATCAGCCACACCTGATTTACTTTGTGCCAACTTCTGAAATGTAGAGGGATAATGTAAGACAGGCGACTGATCTATTAAAGAGTCCTTATCCACATGGACTGGGGGAAAGCTAGGCCTCTAATTGAGGTATGATAGAAGAAATATGGGTAGAAAGGCGACAAATGATACAATTTTGAGAAAATTGTGGCCTCCAGACAGAATCAGAATGAACCAAGGTTACCATGTCCTTTTTCACCTGTAGGCTTTTTTTTTTTCCTACCAGACTCCTCCTAAATTCCTAAGGGTCCTGAAGATACAGGGTCTATGCGCTTTTCATAGCTTCTGCCTTGAACGGCAGTGCTAACAGATCTCTGCACTTCAGTCACATGCAAACGGGTTGCACGTTAACCTACCTGATGGAGGCAGGGTTTGCTTCGTTCACTAATGGGGGTAGCCTGACAGACACTAGGTCTAAAAAATCAAGAAAGAAACGCTCCCGATCACCCACCTGGACGATGCCCCAAGAGTCAAGACCAGAACTCCGTGCACCTTGCCCCTCGGGCTCTGCACTTTCTTGCTGAGTACTTTGGTTCTGTTGTTAATAAAGCTGTCTAACCTCCTCACTGATGAGTCTTGAAATGCTTCTCGGTGTGAGCCAAGAACCCACCTGAGGCAAGGTGAGGTCCCTAATCTCTTTGGGGGACCTCCTTGAACCTCACCTGGTGACAGGAGGACTAGAATTCCTGACTGGCCCCAGTGACGAGAACACAGCAGTGACCCTAATGCTGGGACGCTGCAGGCCAGCATGGTCCTTGTCATCGCTCAGCTTGGTCCACTGTGAACCCACTCATCAGTCTGCGCTGATCTCCTTTTTCACATCATAACTAAGCATGAATTTTCCTCTCCAAATGCAAAGAATCACTGCGGTCCCTCTGCTATGTCCCTATGTCCCGAGGCAGCCCCATCCCTGGACTCCTGTGGCCAAGCGATCCCCCACTGCGGCTGTCTGCCGGGCCTACTTGGGGCTTTGGATGCAAACCTCTAGGATTAGAATCAAGGAAGGAATTGGTTTCCAAGGGCTCCACATTTCCTGGTGTGGACAGTGATTCTCTGCCCTGGCTGACCTGTGGGTTTCTAAACATTACTCGTGCTTGGCTCCCACCCCGGAGCTACTGACTTTACTTTTCGGAGGTACAGTCTGGACAGGGCTGATACAGAACTTCCCCCAGCACCCCTGCAGCCCCTGGATGGGTCTCCTCAGAGCTTTACGTTACCATCCGCAGCACAGCCAACAAGAAGAGGTGGCTGTAAGGAACACAGAGCTGCAGAGGGAGCCTGCAGGCTCTCAGATGACCTGGGGAGAGCTGGGAGCTTCGGGGTGGAGGGAAGCCAAAAGAAACAAAACAAAACAAAACAAAAAAACTGGTAGGTTAATGTTGGAGAAAAGTATCAGAAACGCGGCTCCAGGGATGAGGAAGTGATACGGGTGGGGTCAGTGACGGAGTTGCCACAGAAGCAGTGGCCTTTTGCTTCGTACTGTGGCCCTTGTGCACTTTCAGATTGGTTTCTCAGGTAGAAACCGCTTGCCCTTACCTGACCCCAGCTGGAGAAGGCCCACTCCACACACAGCTGCTGGTTACAGGCCTGGGTGTCCACAGGGCGTTTGGCGTGCTGGGTGCACAGGTCGTTGGACACAGTTGCGGAGAACCCAGAGGCCTTCAGCTTCTGACAGGTCACCCGGCGCGTCTGGATGCCTCCGCCACAGCTCCGGGTACAGGCGGACCAGGAAGTCACCATCCACCTGAGAAGAGGGAGATGCGTCAGGGTCCCAGAGGTCGGGCCTTGGGAAAGGAGCCTTGCCTGTCCCTGTCACCCACAGAGACGCCAATGTGGGGCCCTGTCCTTTCTTAGCATTTACCCAGAATGGTAGGCGAAGAACAGCTTTCCCAAAGGAGAGGTTACCTTATTTGCAAAACAGGTCTCTGCAGTCCTAAGTGACGGTGGGAGGAGACCGTGGAGGTGGAGCCCAGGCGTCATTTTAAGAGACTCTCATAAGGGAAGTCGCAGAGAACACACAGGAAGAGGTGGGGTAGAGCTAGCCAAGGGGCACCGGAGGCCCTGGGCAGTGAGGGCCGAGGCGCAGAGCGTCCCTGGGGGCTCTGCAGGGCACACGGCCCTGCTGACCTTCAAAATGGTGAGACTTGTTACTTGAAGCTACTGTCCACAGCGATCTGTTATGGCAGCCTCAGGAAACGGACACCCTTGGGACACCGGCCGGCAAGTACATCCTAGCGAACTTGGGGCCAGCTGCCTGAGCTGCCCAAAGGCATAAGAGGCAGACAGACTGCTCTGGAGACCTCCTCTGCTGCCACCCCGCTGCAGTGCCGAGCGGGACAGTTTCCCAGGAGCGATCCAGACCCTCATGCCGCCTGCCCCGAGGCAGTCAGGTCTTTCTTACGGTGTTACCTGGTAGACTTCGCACTTTGTTTCACCTTAACCTACGTTCCACTTGGTATCTCTATCTTTTAGAAACAAAGTTCCTTTCGGATTTCTGGGGCAGTCGTCCACATCCACAGATCAGTCTTCTCAGTTTTATATATGTTAGAGTTGCATATGTGATAAAACATGTTTCCAGAATGTTAGGCCTCCACTAGTCTAAGACTCCAGAAGTGAGACTTAACAGGAAGATGACGAAAGAGCCTTTCTTGCAAAGCCAAGGAATAATCTAGGGATACCTGAAGTTCTTGGTCCATATATAGCATATTAGAGTCCTCTTTGCCTGTGTGAACCCTGGGGTAATTCTCAAGGAGGAGAAGGGGATAATTTTGGAACAATAATGAGGAAAGTAATGCTTTTCAGCCACTTCACGAACCATAGGAAAATAAAAAAAAGAAAAAAGCACTCTAGTTTTTTCTGAAAGTGTGTGTGGGGCCCTTATCTAACATGAACTATTCCATTTACAAAGACTGTCAGGATGCTGGCATGCCCAAGAAGTCGGGCAGGAAAGCCTGTCCAAGGTTAACCTATGGTCCCTTCCTAGCGGTGGAGCCGCATCTGGCTTTTAGAAGAGGTATGTAGTGGGAAGGGAAGCAAATTCCTTCTGCATCTGGGTCTGTGACTCATTTGGTTTGTGGCGGTTTCCCCACTCCTGTGCCCTGGAGCAACCCACAGGAGCAGAACCACTTAGAAGCAGGCATGAGGTGTTTAAAACTCCTGGGGCACTGAAACCGAAGAAGACATAGCCCTATTATTTCATTTGCAGAACTAAATTAGGCTGACTGACTCTGACCATCACCAGATCAAATCTAAAAGTTCCTGGCACGTCACAGATCTCGTCTTCATTTCACATGGGCCGTCTTCCAGGCTCTCATGTCCCTGGTGAACGTCAGAACTGCATTTCCATCAACATTTATTTTTAAATATACATTTCAATGATTTTTTTTTTTCAGGAGCTGGGTGGAAGTTTTGAGAAAGGAGAGGTACGGGCTATGTTACTGTTCAGGAAAGTTATAAAAGGACATTAATCATTCCTGTGGAAACCTTCCTGTCAGCAAATCAAACTGCTGATATTAATGAGTGTGTTTCGTATTTCACGCAGTCTCTCCTGGTTTCAGCTGCTCTGACTCAGCGGCAAACACGAAGTGGCTGCTGGGGTAGGACTCGGAGCCCGGCGGAGGGGCGTGGAGGGCTGCGGGCTGAGTGTGACTTCTGCCCGGAGCCTGGCTGGGGCGCATGCCGGGCCGGGATTGTGCTGCTCCAGGGCGAAGACCGAGAGGTCAAACGCAGGGGCCCTGACGCAGACAGCACATCCGCAGTGAAGGTAGCTGTGGGCATGGAGACTCACTCCAACCTTAGCGAGGTACAACCGACTGCGGAGAAGACGGCGTGTCCTCTCCCGCACAGGCAATGGGGTGAGACAGACAGGGCTGGGCTGAGGGCCCTGGGCTCCCGCACTGCCACTGAAAGCTCTTCTCACGCCTACGAACACCGAGGCCCGGTGTCCCTGCAGGACGGAGCCCCCTTCTCTCTCTGCCCGTGGAAGCCAGCGGGACAGGGCAGCGGGAAAGGAGTGGAGGGGCCTCGCCGGGCCCTGCGAACACGCGGCCGCAGCCAGCACTCACCGAGAAGGGCAGTCCCTCCGGTTGCAGGCGACCGGCTGCACAGTGGGGCGGACTCTCCCTGAACAGCGCTCCGGGTCGACCTCCGTGGTATTCTGCAGACACCGGAGACGGGGCTGCTGGACGCCCCGGTTACCGCAGGATGCGGAGCAGGGCGCCGGTCTGTCCAGGGCCCACCCGTAATCTGTGGGGAGCAGGGAGAGCCGGGAGAGCCTGGTCACCGCTGGGGCTGGGACCTCAGTCCGCACTCAGACCCTCGAGCCTTTACCATCGGTACTGTCTGCTTGATGTACCAGAAAGTGACTGTGTTTGTCTACAGAGAGACATAAAATGCTCCAGAAATGGAAGCATATTTAAAAGTATCAATTCATTTTGTAAATGTTATAGGAAACAGCCTATACAATGACGTCAATGAAAAAGCAAGTATCTTTGGGGGCCTGGGACTTACTGGTAGAAAAGCTGTTAAAAGTAAACATGGCTTGTAAATTTTGAGTGCTTATTTGCAAGTACCTGTGTATTTTAAAAATTGCAGATGGGCACTGTATTTTGATTTTCAGCAGAGAAAAGCTGGCTGATAAGAAAACGGAACATTTGCTTTCCTGTCTGGAAGGCCAAATGGCAGGGGAAGACACAGGAAAATCTATGTGCTCAGAAAATCTCTGCCTCCTCCCTCTGTGTTTCTCCTGTAGGGGGAGAACTCTGCACCTCTTCACAGTCTTTCATTTTGGAATAGATGCATGAGAGTCTACTTTCCTTAAAAGTATCACGTGCAGGCCACAGAACTAGCCTATGGAGGACTCCAAAGCTTCCCCTCGTTTCTGTGAAAATGCCATTTTGGGCTTTCTTCCTGCTGAGCTGGTACAGTGTGTGCCAGGCCTGGCCCTGTTCCCGGAGGGCACAGGCAGGAGCTGCCCAGGCTCAGTCTGCTTTAATCCAGGACCAAGGGAAAGGAGCCTGGAAAGCCCTCTTCAGGACATCAGGCCAGCACCAGAACAGCCCCAGCCCTAGAGGAAGAAGGCAGTGCACACACTGCTAAAACTGAGAAATCGAGAGGCTGGTTTTTTTTCTGTATGTGTGTGTGTAGTTCAGAGTCTCACTATGCAGTTCAGGCTGGCCTTGAACTGGCAATCCTGCCTCAACCTCTCCAGGGCTAGGGTTACAAGGTGTGTGCCACTGTTCCAGTTTTTATTTTTTTTTAACTGCTCCGGCAGAGAAAGCTTGTATTTCAAAACAGGCTACTGTGCATGCTCATGACCTATCCTCTGGCAGTTAAACCAGCATAGAAAGGCACATCCAATTTTGATAAACTGCTGGTCATTTGAGCCCAGGCCATAGCACAGCATGAGCAGTAGGATGCTTTGCGAGGTGGCACCGACATGTGCAGGTTCAGCTGGATGGGGCCTGGCAGCTCTTGGGAAAAGCCATGCATGTCGGGAGGAGGAGGGTCTCAGTCTCACTGCCAGGAACATGGGCCGGCACTGGTTTCCGTGCACTGGAGAGCACCGGATATCAGAGCTTGCTTTGGACTCCCAGGTGGGTGCACAATCGAATCCAAGTCCAGCACCGAAGCCTGCAGAGCTGCTTACCTTGGATCACCAGGGAGGCCTTCTGTGCGAGCAGCCCCGCCTCATTCTGAGCCAGGCAGATGAATTCCCCCTGTGAGCCGACACTGAGATTGGTGACCTGAAGGATCTGCCCAGCTGCTAAGGTGTGATGAGCGAGTCCTGCCACGGTGGCGATCGGCTGACTGCCGTGGAACCAGGTGATGTTGGGCGTGGGGTGACCCTGGATGGGGCAGCCTGGAAGACAGGAGAGGAGGAGGAGTCAGGATGGGTGGGAGCCACACAGGTAACATGGCCCCACCCACAGCACGGTCCTTATGTCTGCTGTTCCCAGGCAAACCAGAGTTCTTATTCTCCTGGCTTATGGGGAGTCGTTAGCCACTCAATTAAATAAAAATTCTCAGAGTTCAAAGTGCCTATTTCTGTTTTTGTCCCTATAATAACTAAAATAAGATGCAATTAATATTCACTCATTGAACATGTCCTAAATTAGTTTCTGTACTGATTTTACTCAGGAAAAAAACAAAAACCCTGCTACTTTGAACGCAGTCTGTTGGAAAAAACATGCTGTGTTGTGACAGTTAATCAAACTTAATTGGTGAAAGTCTAGTATCTGCCTCCATTTCACCCAATTTTGATTTCTGAAGTTAAAAATTTTCAAAAGAGACTAGGAAAACAAATTTAAACACAGATCTAATTTCTCTATAAGTTAGGTCTTTTGAAAACTTTTATATAACCTGAATTGGACATGTATACTATTCTACTTGTCTACTTAGCCACAGAACACATTTTGCTACATTATGATTCCAAGATATTAAATGGAGATACTGTGTATACCCAAACCTTTGCTGCACAGAATTCGTAAGATAAACAGATTCCCACTGTGAGAAAAAACATACTGCTTCTAAATTTGGACTGCTTGCTTAATTTGTTTTTGTGACCCTAATGACTTAGCTTCCATAGAAAATTTGTTTGGAAGTTTAAGAATACATGTTAAATCACTAAGAATTCTACACATCAGAGGTAAGAATGTCTCTTCTGTGCGTCCTGCTCTGGGCATACTGAGGACAGTTAAGACTACATTCTTTCTTCCAAGGAAAGCCCAACTAATACAATACTTAAAAAAAAACAGAACCATGAGCCAATAAAGCTATGTTCATTATAAATGATTTTATTTCAGGTCCTGCGTTATAGCAGCACAAAACAAAAAGGACCACTTCTTGGCCTTCTGGCTAAGATCAGGTGTAGTAAGAGAGTCAGAGGTGAAAGACTTGTACACTAAAATTACACAGCTGAAATTAAAAAGGTCCTAAGTAAATGGAAGGACATCTTATACTCGTGGATTGGAAGACTTAATATTGTCAAGATGTCAGTTCTACCAAAGTGAGCTACAGATTCAGCGCAGTCCCAATTGCAATCCCTGTGACATATCCTTTTTCCCTCTTTCACATATTTTGAACATGGAAAAATCTCATCCCAGATCCCAAAATTCACACAGAATCTCAAGAGCGTAAAAATAGGCACAATGATCCTAAAGAAGAAAGCTGGAGGACTTTTACTTCCTGTGTTCGAGGGTTACTATAACCAAGACAGTACAGTCGTGGTGTAAAGACAGACATGTGACCAATGGCACAGGCTAGACCTTTAAATATATGGTTGAATGCTTTTCTACAAGCATTGCAAAACCATTCAGCAAGGCGGGAGAGGACAGTCCTTCTGGCAAATGGTGCTAGGAAACTGGATTTCCAGGGGCAACCAAATACAAAACATACCGAAAAATGGGTTAAAGACCTAAACATAAGTGCTAACAGTGTAAAACTTAGAAGAAAACACAGGGAGAAACTTTCTTAACTTGGGCTTGGCAATGATTTCTTAGATGTAACACTAAAATCTAGATAACAGAAGAAAAAAAGTAAATCATCAAAATTAAAACCTTTTCTACATTATAAGACACTATCAAGTAAATGAAAAGGCAACTAACAGAATGCAGAACTATGAGCAAATCATAGATCTGATAGAAAATTAATGTGCAGATTATGAAATAACTCAACTCAGAAGAAACCACACACTTAAAAAGTGGACAGATGTGAGCAGCTATTACTCAAAAGAAGATAGACAGACAATAAGCAGATAAGATGTTCAACTAATCTTTAGGGAATGCAAATCCAAACCACAAGTTACTCTACCACATTCACCAGGATAACTATTATAAAACAAACAAACAAATGCTTGCAAAACGTGGAGAAACTGAAATTTTGCATTGCTAGTCGGAGTTCAAGTTGAGCAGCTGCTGAGGAAAACAGTATGGCAGTTCCTCAAAAAATTAAATGTAGAATTACCATGCAGTCTACCAATTCTACTTCCAAAAGAATCAAAAGTGGGGTCTCAAACACATATCTACACACCAACATTTGCAGCAGCAGTATATGGGAAATGCAAAATATATCATGATGGAATACTGTTCAGCCTTAACAAGGAATGCAATGTGGACACATGCTGGTCAGAGCCTTGCTGAGGCTGACTAGATTCGCAGTTGATAAATAAGAAATGTGCTCCTTCCAGCCAAACAGGAGCTATTCAGCCAGGGAATCCTTTGTGTTAAACCTGATCATTTTTCTAAGTCCATCAGGACTGACTTTCTGAGAGTATTTAGGCAGAAAAAAAGTGTTAGCAGCCTCAGGCTGTTCTCTGTGGCTGACACAGTTACTTCTCTGGGAGCCCTGGCCCTTAGAGAGCTGAATATGAGGCATATTTGTTAAGAATTGAATTCACAATCCTTTCTTTTTCTTGCAAGAAGAGGCTGTAGTGAGCAGCAGGACACTAAAATCAGACCCATGTGTGTGTTGGGTCTTAGGCATGTGCCCAGGCCTTCCACCCTGCTTATAAGTTGTTAAGATAATCTTTTAAGAAAGTTTTGGAAAGTAATCCTTTTTTTTTTTTTCACATTCAGTTGCAGATTCAGGTTTCTCAGGGAGATCAGGCTGCACTAAGGTTCTGATGAGGTGATCTTTAAAAGACTTCTTCTCCCCCTCATCTCATACTCCTTATCCTCACCCCTCTTCCCCTCCCCCGAATAGCTGAGTGATCTCTCCTGCACTACCTGGGTTAATAATGCACAGCGAAGCACAGCTACGCCGAGGAAGGGCGCATGGCAAAAGTGTTATATACGCAGGCTACGTAGGACGAAGATGGGGAGAGGTCTCGGTCTTGGCGTCCATGTGAGCTGGTCTGTCACTATACCTAAATGTCACCTTTCTGTGAGATCAGCTCTCAGATCAGGTTGGGCCCAGTTTAAAGAATTCATCTGAACTTGGTCATTTACAAGGCCCTATTTCCAAATAGGAGCATATTCACAGGTACTGGGATTCGGATTTTCTCATCCTCTGCGGGGTGATGTTCACAATTCAACTAAGAACAGAGGGCCATCCAAACAGAGCAGACGTGCTCTAGACAAACTGAGGAAATAAAGAGCAGAGTTCAAAGACATGGAGGCCACTGGCAGATGTTAAGTCCAAAGATGGGGGTGGTATACAGAAAAAACCTACAGAAACCTACATCAATTCCTCTGCAGTCTTTGGCCACTTGAAAATGTGTGTGCTCAGGGGTTAAACTCCACAAGATCGAGTGAAGAGAAATCAGGAAACCGTGAGCTTAATAGTTCCCAAATCTCAAGTCAGGAAGAAAGTGCTTCAAGTGTTGACCAAGTAGAGCTCGGCCTCTTTACAGAGCCTCGGGGCCTTTGGCAGAGAAGCCCAAAGGCTGGGGAGTAACGGCCACCACAGACCTGGCCTAATGAGCCTACGAAATAACTGATTAACAGAAGAAACCCAACAATCTCGAGAGGAAGATAGCAAGATAAAGAAGGTATAAAATCTGCACTGTAAAATCTATAGACACATATTTGTTTTCTTTAAAGTTTTCATAAATTCTTTTTTGAGACAGGGTTTCACTGTGTAGTTCAGACTGGCCTTGACCTCACTTGATAGCCCAGGCTGGCCTCAAACTCACGATGACCCTCCTCCTTCAGCCTCCCAAGTGCTGGGATTTCAGGTGTGTGCCACTGCGCCTGGCTTAGACAAACATTTCTGGACTACTCAGGAAGCAAGAAAATGTGTGACCTGTAAGTGGACAAGAACTGGTTAATGGAAATAGGTCCAGAAATGATGATGATGGAACGTTCGCAGACAAGATTATTAAAACTGGTTATTAGAATTTTTAAATGTTTAAAGGAAAACATGCATACACTGAGGAAAAAAATCGAAGTTACGAAAGGAATCAGATTTGTGTAGACGAAATGTAGTCTTTTCACTTGTGTGTAGTCTGTGGACCTGGCCCAGAGTCTGTGCGCGCTGGGTGAGCAGTGCACATCCCCAGATCCAACGTGTATTTCCTGAAATGAAGAGTTTGCCTAACAGGACTAAGAAGGGAATACGCATTACAGAGAAGATCTGTGAGACTGAAGATGTAGTTACAAGGGTCAACCACAATAAAGCCAAGACAGGACAGTCAGATGTACGTTAGAGAAGAATGGCTTCGTGGGCGTATCTGTTACAGCCGTACAGTTAGGGTCTGCTCATCCAACATGGACAAGTTTTATTTCAACAGATACGTGAGTAGGGTGGAGGGGCAGGGGGGTGAAACGAGGAGGAGGCATGTTGCTTACTGGAGCTGAATGATGTGGCACGGGGTCACGGTACTGTCCTCCGTCTGAATGCAACATTATTTGTAGTTTTAAAAAGGCATTTACATTGTTTACATCATTAATCTCGAGGAATGACTCAGGGTCCAATAACTTTTTAGATCTGCTACTTATTCAGTCTATGCTTTTCCTGTAAGGTTTTTAGCAAGTTGAAACCAAACAAAACTGACGCTCCAGCAAACACCTCCACATATTTTATAACGACTCCACTGAAAAATTCTCGCGCCATTCCCTCAGTTCTCCTGAAGACAGCGATCCCTCAGTCCTGGCACAGCAGAGAAGGCCACACCCCAAGAATGTCAGAGCCACAGGAGCCTGGAGAGATTTTTCCCTGGGTCCTGGCTGACACGGCGTGTGACCACGTCTGAACACGACCCTCAGACCGTGGCTCGACACAGAGAGATACCTCTGCCTCGTCTGAGGTGCTGCTGTTTGAGTTTTTGTTAGAAGGTGTGAGTGCAGGTCCTGACCACAACCCTAAATGCTCTCCGCTCGTAAGGTTGTGTCCATTCTCCCAGCAGATAGATCTTCTCTTTCACATCAGATCAGACCACAGAGAGTGTATTTCTAGTGCATGTGACAACACATCCTGATTGAAAATGCTCTTCAGAAACTCTACTTTGTCTATTTTCCAACATTTTTTTTAAAAAGGAAAGACCAAAGTAAATGAATTATAACCAAAGTCAATGGACAAACTTGCCAGTCACCTGCCTTTCCCGTTACTAATCGCCCAGGGCCTCCCACAGTTCAGGCCCTCTGCTTTCAAGTGGAACTGACATGTGCACCTCGGTGTGTCTCCACGGCCTCCCAGGGTTGCCTGCTGCAGGAGTAAAGTAAGGATCTACTGCGAATTTCCACTGCGCATGTTCCCAGTGAGTGATTATCCCTGCTTCACCGCTAATGAGAAAACCTGGCCGGTGACAGTGTTCCTTTCTGTCACGGACACTTCTCATTTGTTAAAGTAAAAGAAGTATCATTCAGTTTTTGGAGATGAGTAATGGCTCAGTGTTGCATTTACAAGGACACCAAACTGCGTGCTGATGCACCCCACCCCCCCAAAAAGCCAAATAGTGAGCCAGTTGCCTCAAGCCCGACTTCGCTTTGATGGAGACGTTAATGTGTGGAAGGGCGCAGCTGGCAGCTCAGGTTCCTGTTTCCGGAGTGCCCGCCATCTCCTCTCCCGCCCTGAGCACCCAGGAAGTGGGCACTCGGCCCAAGACAGCGCCTGCCACGCAGATCCTGCACTGCAAGGTTCTGGCTGTGGGGTGGCTGCGGAGGAGGCAGCGTTCAGGAGGAGCCCAGCTAAGGAGAGCCCGGGCTCTAGCAACCCTCCCTGACCAGGGAGAGAACACACTGCTCACCATTCCTAGGCCCACTCTCACCGAGCTGCAACCAGCTGTGAGTCACATATGTGTGAAGCTTTCTGATTCCTGATTTCACCTGCAGTTATTTATTTTTTTTCTGCTTTCAACCCATTTATGGATTCGAGAAGAGTTCAGAATGGGGGACAGGTACCCATTAGGAAAACCAAATTATACGAGAACGTTCTTCCTCTTTTAATCTGTGGTTGATTTTTATCTTCAATGTAGACAAAAACAGCTCTCCTAACAGCTCCAGCATCCTGATGCACCACTATAAACCAGGGCCAGTTGTGACCTGTGCTGCATGCGAACCGGCCTCAGTGCGTGACCTGTCTCCCGGGTCACGGTTTCTGCAACTAAACCAGCCCGGCTCAGGGGACAGCCTGAGTCTGAGGTGGGAGCGATGTGGGCAGAACCCAGACCTGGCAGCCGGGGTGCAGAAGATGCTGGTGAAGACGCTGGTGAACTCTTAGCCTAAGGACAGGGCTGCCTTCGAGGCACCTGTCTTGAAAGAAGCTCTGAACCCATGACGATCATTACTCAGTGGACTCCTTTTGTTGATCTAAAGGCTGAACACCGCCAGGACTTTTGGCAAGCAGCTTAATTTGTAGGCTTCTTTGCAGGATGGATCAAGCCAACTCCAGCATTCATTAGCTGTCCGCCCTGGCTGAGCCGCACAGCAGGAGCTCATTTTCTCGAGCTCTTAGCTTTCGTGAGCAGAAGCAAGGCTTCCAAGTGCAGTCTCTCCCTGCTTTTCCATCTCTACCAAACATCTACAATAAAAGGGCAGCGAGGTTCTATAAAGCAATTATACAGAGCAAAACCCAACCAACTGAATGATTCACAAGGAAAGATGGTTTGAAAATGGGAAGACGCAGCCCAAAAGTGGCAGAACCCAGGGAATTTTTACTTATTTGACTGCTGTCTAAAGGGAAGAAAGCTGTCGCAGACCAGGGCGTGCTGTGTAAAAGTACAAAACACGTGGTGTCGTTACTTCACGAGCCAGTGCCAGGCTGTCCGCATTTTCATTATAAGCCTGTATTTTCCACAGAGTGAAAACTCAGTATAAAGATGATGCGTGCTGGGATGACACTTGGCCCTCAGGCAGCCTTCGTTTAGTTTTGTAGCACTGGCGCGCACTCGCTCGGCTCCTGGGGACGGAGGGGCTCTGCACTCTGCCAGTGGTCTGGGGCGTGGGGCTCCCTCTGTGGTCACAGAGCACTGACAAAGGCTGACACCACTCTGGGCACTTTGCGCTTCCTGCTCCTCAGGCTGGCGTCCCCGTGGGCACAGCGATGGGCTCTGAAGCGGTGCAGAACGAGTGGGGACGGGCGCCGGACAGCGGGCCAAGAAGTCACTCATTTATATTGGAAAAATCCAGTCCTTTACTCCCCATGTGTGCGGTACCCCGGACGGCTGTGGAAGACGGCCAGCTACTCTCACCTTACTTCGCGCTCTGGGACCTCCCAGTGAGCCGGTCAACAACTAGCCAGGCCGAGGCCATCCGTGCACAGCTCCCCCCGCAACCCCGGCTGTAAACCGTTCCTGGAAAAATGGAAACATGGAACCCTTTTTCCATTCCCCGAATGTCTCTGCACCCTGGGCAGGCTCCGGGCTTCCCTGGCAGGGCACGCGACGTCCCCAAGCTCCCGAGCGCCTGGGGGAGAGCTGGCCGCGTTTCTCAGCACGAAAGCAGCTCCACCCAGCTCTGTGACTCGATTTGGTCCTGCCTTCTCCAGGAGGGCTCCGCTTCCCTTGGTGGCCTCCCGGCTCACACTTGAGGGCCCGGTCAGCTGCCCCACTCTGGGATGTGAACACAGCCTGGCTATGGAGGCTGGAGGGAGGCTGAGGAGGTTTCCGTGCGCCGCGCGGTGGCTCCTGCTCGGGCACCACACTGTCGGAGCCCAGGGCAGTGCACCTGCTCTGTACTCACCAGGCACACCGCCAAGCGGGTACCCTGGAGGAGGAAGACCGACGGTTTACACGCGCCCTGTAGCAGGCAAGGTGCCACGACTCAAACAAAGGGAGGCAGCCCTGGGCTCGGCACCCGTCACTTCTTCCCTTGAGCAAGAGCTTTCTCGCCCCTCACTCAGCCAAGGCAGAGGCAGGCCAGAAAACAGCTAATTAGGCAGAGGGGAACATCAAAGGCCGGCAGCAGCTCAGAGCCAACGCGCCTTCCTGAGCTAGGTTTGGCTCTGTTTTGGGCATGCGGCTTTGCAGAGAAATAAAGTCCCACACGAACTAAGAAGACGGCGCAGCCCCCCCCCCGCCCACGTCAGTTCTCTTCTGCTGAACCAGAGCACAGAGCACAGCAGGATGAAGAAGGGCTGATGCTCCTGGCAGGCCCCGGTTCCGCGGCGGGTCACCGGAGGCCATTCCTGGATTTATTACCCCTGGGTAAGTCTCCGGGGTCTGAGGCACCAGAACTTCTCCACAAAGTACAGAAAACAGCGTGCAGTGCGAGGGCAGTGTGAGCAGGGAGAGCGGCGCGGTGGCGAGAGTGTGCAGGAGGCTTCTGCGGGGACAGTGAGGTCCGGCCTCCGGCCGCCAAGCTCGCAGAGTGTGGCCTCTCAAGGACCCATACAGAGAGATGTCCTCGCAAGGGAGGTCAGAAACCTGACAGCTGTCCCCGAAAGGCAGCAGTGGGCCCTGCGTGTGGAGAGCAGGCGGCAGCTGCCCAGTGCCTCTCTTGTCCGGCGATCTGCCCCTGGCTCCCAATCCCCTCTGGGTGTGGCTCTCGGATCCCCCTGGAACCTGTGCGCTCCAGACTCCCTGAGCATTCAGAGGCCACAGGCAGAGGCGGCTTGGCCCGGATCCTGGGCCCGTTCTGACCAACGAAAGCCTCATTTGGCTTTGGAGGCCCTAAAGCCAACGTGGTCTCTAGGCAACCTGGGATGGGAGGCAATCTAGGCCCAGATGAACACTGATGTTCAGCTGGCAACAGGCACCTTCTTCGCTGAATTTGGTTTTGTTATGGGCTTTTCACTGAGCTACATCCTGAGCCCTTTTTCAATAAAATATTGCTAAGCTGCTCAGGCTGTGCTTGGCCTTGTGATCCTCCTCCTCCAGCAGGATCTGTTCCCCAGAGCTGGGGTTTCAGGTGTGGCGGTCACAACCAGGGACAATGCGTGCTGAAGGAGGTCATCGCGGGCCCCGTGGAGCGGATGGGAGAGAGAACCAATGCTGCACTGAGCTCAGAGGGATTCAAGGGCAGGGAGGATGGGTGCCTGGGGGACCCCTGTTATTCAGCCTGCGTCCCACATGAACATGGAGAACTCACATCCTATTAGTTTTGTTCTTGGATCTTTCTAAAGACTAAAGTCGGGAAATCCTAGAAAATAGGTAAAGCAACTTTTTTTATGACATAAAGGGGAAGAGTTGGTAACGAAAGTGATTGCAGTATTTTCTGACTGCTCTGTCAAAAAACTTTATTAAAAACTCAGTAGCAGAAAGACTTCCCTTGGTAAGACAGCCTAAAACTTTTACGGGGGGCCCAGACAGTAAACATTTTAGACTTTGTGGGCAGTGCAGACTCTGTCAGAGATAGTCAGCTCTGCCACTGGGACCTGAGAGAGACCACAGACAGCATATAAATAAACTGGCACGGCTGTGCCTGAATAAAGCGCTATGTATAAGCAGCTGCAGCCGATTTCTCAGGGCCAACCAGTGGTCTACGGAATGAGGCCATTAGGGCTTCTGCACACTGAGAAAAAATGGTCTAGTAAAACCACTAAATGCCTGATCAAGGCATTTTTACATCAAAGAAAATAGCTATTTTCATGAGAGAAAGAAGATGAATTCAATACAAACCTTTCTAGTAAAAATAATCAATTTTCTCCTTTAAAAATACTATTATACACTTAAAGTTTAGAATATATGAAAATTTATAAACTCTTCAAGTCCTAATATTCAGATAACCACTCTGAATGTTACTACTCCTAAGTACACAAATGTACATGTATTTTGGGGAGATCAGAAAATCCTGGACAGAATTCTCATCAGTAGGTATAGATCTATATAATCCTGTTAAATTGCTGCTTGAGTTTATATATGAATACATCAGAATCTTTTACTTAATTACCTTCCTATAGCTTATTACATTACTTCCAACTTTTCTCTAATAAACTATGCTGTGGTGCATTTCTCCACTTATATGTTCTGTGTCTGAACAGCTGCATACGGTACGTTACTAAAGCAGCACTGCTATGTCCTTGAGCACCATTTCAAATATTGATATGCGCTGCCAAACTGCCCTCCAGAAATTGATAGTGATTTACGTTCGGGGCAACAGTGGGTATCAGGATATGCTACCTGATTTTTGGATACTGTGGTCATTGGGCAGAAAAATGCCACACACACCCCATGTACATTCTAATCCCTGAGATTTATCAATATGCTACCTCCCATTGAGAGGGGGACTTTCAAACTGCGATCAAGAAAGAATCTGGAGATGGGAGATCACCCTGGGTACTCCCAGTCAGCCCACAGAAATGAGAAGGGTCCTTGTACAGTAACAGGAAAATGGACAGCACACAGAGAGGCGTGGGGATGCTCGGCTGCTGCCCTGAAGATGGAGAAGGGCCCTGTCCCGGGAGCACAGGTGGCTTTCGCGAAGCTGGCAGAGAAAGGGGGTGGACTTTACCTTCGTATGTGGGTATGGAGCTGAGCCAGGCACACAGGGCCACTGCTATGTCTGAATGGTCCCTGAAACACCCATGTGTAGGAACTTTAGTTCTTCAGTAAGGTGGTGGGAGGAGGTAGGGTCTGGTGGGAAAGGCCTGGGTCAGGGGAGCAGAATCTCCATGAAGGGCTTCGTGCCTTTCTCATGAAATGGGTTCGCTGCCATGGGTCTTCAGCCTCCTTTCCTCTCTCCCACACACACCTGCTTGATCTGCTTTCCACCACGCAGTGAAGCAGCACCAAGAAGCCCTCACCGGAAGTTGAGCAGATGCAAATGCTGTGCTCTTGGATTTTCACTGTCCAGATCCACGAGCCCAAACAGCCTCTTTTCTTTGTAAATTACTGTGTCTCAGGATTGTGTAATAGCAACGGAAATGGACTCTGTCATCATGGCAACCTGGTAAGAGTAGGAGGACCCAAGTTGGATGAGGAAGGGGTCTGTGTGTGGATGAGCAGTGATGGGAGGCTGTTTATGCAGGGAGCGCTGACCAAATAATACCTTAAGAATGGGAACCAGATAATTACAAATATGGAAAGAAAAGACGGAAGACTCCTGTGGCATTGGATCAGAATTGGAGGTACGAGAGAAGATTCATGGTTTGGTGTACAGACAAATGTGGCAGTGGTGTGTTTGTCCAAGTATATGCAGACAGTGGTGCCTCAGTTCATGAACAGTTGTTTGCAAACAATTTGGTTTGCAAACAGAAATGCTTGGCAAAATTTTTTTTTTTGAGACAGGGTCTCACTATGTAGTTGAGACTGACCTGGAACTCACTATGTAGCCCAGGCTGGTCTCAAACTTGCAGGGATCCTCCTGCCTCAGCCTCCTCAGTGCTGGGATTACAGGCATGCGCCACCACACCCGGCTACTTTGTTTTTCTTTGCAAACTTTGCATCAGGTAACAAACACGACCATGGTAATCTTTCCCACACAAACACAAATATGGCCGTTTTCCCCAAAAATCATAGAACAAATTAATTATAAGCCAAGGTGCCACTGCATACTTATATCCATACTCATAAGCACCAAATACAGCAACATTCTGATAGCAGTAAGTAGACCTAACAGTGAGAACTTCATTTTTAATACTGTTCTTCAGGGCTGGAGCAGAAAAGATTCAAGGTGGTCCAAGAATATCTCCCTGTGCCAGAAAGTGAGAAGTTCCCAAAGAAGGGTATGTTCACTGGCTGAAGCTGTTTTTTTTTTCTTACAAAAAATAAAGGACAGCAAAAGGTTAGTCTATTGGGTAAGACTAGAACCCATGATTCATGCAGACACAAACAAGCTGTAAATACCACAAGGATTAGAATATTTACTATTATCTCAAAGTGCCTCCCTACAAAATGCAAGTTAATTACAAGAGAAAAAGAAAAATTTTACAATGCAAAAGCCTATAATCACCTTACTCAGGTGACTTGAATTCACACCAGCAGCAGCTTAGGGAGGAAACTGTGCTAACGTGGCTGGATGTAGGGAGAAGAGCCCGGCATCACACCTGGGATGTTTCTGCCGAAGTCGCACAACTCCAGCCTGGCTGCGAGGAAACAGCAGACACATCCAAATGGCATTTAAAAATAGGTCTTTGGTATAGTTCTGGAAACATTAGCCATAGCAATTAGACAAGAGAAAGAAATTAAAGCAATAAAGATAGGAAAGGAAGAAGTTGAATTGTCATTATTTGCTGATGACATGATACTCTACATTGAAGACCCAAAAAACCCCACCAAAAGACTTCTTGACTTAATTGACACTTTTGGCAGAGTAGCTGGATACAAAGTCAACACCTAAAAATCAATAGCCTTCTTGTACAAAAATAACAGACTCACTGATAGAGAAATTAGGGAAACAATTCCTTTCACAATAGCACCCAAAAAAATGAAGTATCTGGGATTCACTCTAACAAAAGAAGCAAAAGACCTCTACACTGAAAACTACAGCACTCTGAAAAAGGAGATTGAAGAGGCTATAAGAAAATGGAAAGATATCCTCTGCTCCTGGGTAGGAAGAATCAACATAGTGAAAATGGCCATACTACCAAAACTGCTATACAGATTCAATGCAATGCCAACTGAAATTCTAACACTATACTTCACAGAACTAGAAAGAAGAATCCAAAAATTCATCTGGAACCATAAGAGACCGAGAATAGCAAAAGCCATCCTAGGCAACAGACACATGACAGCAGGTATAACAATTCCCAATCTTAAACTATACTACAAAGCCACTGTGATAAAAACAGCATGGTACTGGCAAAGAAACAGACCTGAGGATCAGTGGAATAGATTGGAAGACATAAAAACAAATCCAGATGTACTCAGCTATGTCATCTTTGACAAAGGAGCTAACCATCCTCAGTGGAGGAAAGATAGCCTCTTTAATAAATGGTGTTAGAAAAACTGGATCTCAACCTGCCAAAGATTAAAACTGGACCCTTATCTTTCACCATGCATTAAATTAAAATCCAAATGGATGAAAGATCTAAATATTAAAACAGAAACACTAAACTTGTGGGAAGATAAGTTAGGCAGAAGTCTTGAAGACACTGGTGTAGGAAAAGACTTTATGAAAAAATCCTCAGTAGCAAGGGAACTAGCAGAAAGAATCAACAACTGGGATCTCATCTTATTAAAAAGCTTCTGCACTGCAAAAGAAACCATCAATAGAACTAAGAGACAAGCTACAATGTGGGAAAAAATTTTTACCATATGCTCCTCAGACAAAGGACTATTATCTAGAATATATAAAGAACTCAAAACAATCAGCCCCCCCAAATATAAGGACCCAATTCAAAAATGGGCATCTGAAATGAACAGGCATTTCTCAGACAAAGAAGTAAAAGCAGCAAAGAAATATATGAAAAAATGTTCCACATCACTGGTCATTTGAGGGATGCAGATGAAAACAACACTGAGATTCTACCTCACCCCACAAAGAATGGCTGCTATCAAGAAATCACACAATAACAATATTGGCAGGGTTGTGGGGAGGAAGGAATCCTTCTCCATTGTTGGTGGGAGTGCAGACTGGTGCAACCACTGTGGAAATCAATATGGAGATAACTCAAAGACCTGGGACTAGAGGTTCCATCTGACCCAGCCATCCCTCTGCTGGGTATCTTTCCAAAAGAATTAAAAGAATCATACCACAGTGACATATGCATACCTATGTTTATAGCGGCACAGTTTGTAATAGCTAAAACTTGGAAACAGCCCATTTGCCCATCTGTTGGAAACTGGATAAAGAAGATGTGATTTTTCTATAAAATGGAATACTACTCAGCCATAAAGAATGAGAAATTAGAGTCATTCATAGGAAAATGGATACATATTGAGGATATACTCCTAAGTGAAATAAATAAGTCACACATGTGTAAATACTGAATAGTTTCTCTGGTGTGAAAAACTATAATAGTACACAAGATCCTAATGGGATAATTAATAGTATGAAATAGGAAGAAAAGGGCTAAAGGTGTAGGGAAAGTGGAAGGGTAGGGCAAAGGGAATAAGGGAAAAGAAAAATTGTGAGAAAATGAAAAAATGGAAATAAAGTGTTTGTAAATGGGGAGGGGAGGAGGGGGTGCAGGGAGGACAGGGACAAGGGGAAAAAATGAGAACCAAGACCTGTCATGTGAAGGTACAGGATCCAAGTAATGAATGTAACTGTATTGTATACCTAGAATGTACCAATAAACTCAATAAAAAGAAAAAAAAATAGGTCTGTAGTTTTCAAAAGTATTTCAGTCATAAAAGTCAAAGGAAGCCCAAGGCATGGTTTGAGATCTGGAAAGACTTAAGAGACATGACAGCCCAATGCAGCGTGTGACTACATTATTTTGTGGAAACAACCGACAAAGCTTAAAGGGACAGGGGGCTCAGCAGCTCACTGTGAAGTGGGTTAGGAGAAAAAGCTCTGTATTACACTTCCAACTTGTGTGTAAAATAGGAATCATTTCAAAATTAAAGTACTGTGCTTTAAAGAAAAAAAGTTTTTATACCAAATTAAGAAAGAAAACAAGATGTGTCAGGAGGAGGAAAAGCCCGCCGTATGTCCCAAAGCCTTGGGATGCGGAGGACAGAGTCAGCAGTATCCAGGACACAAAGTTGGTGCCGGCTCAGAAAATCGGGTTGTTTCTGTTTCACCTCACACACATTGTGACTTCTGAATAATTCCTCCTTTCTTCACTCAGTTTCTGCTCTGAAAATAAGTGTCTTCTCTAGTCACTAAATCCTACAGGCAACTCAAAGTCTGTAACAACTTTTTAAACAACGTCATTGCTGATGATTTCTCCTCTGATTTAAAAACATCTTTCTTAAAATTTGGCAAGAGCTACTCTATCATTCAATTGCTCTGTTCATCAAAGTAAAAGTTATTCAGAGTGAAGTTTAATCAGCCAAACTGCAGCGGTCTGAACAGGCAGTGCCTTCATGGCTGCCCCTCCAAGTGGACAGGAGGTGGGGCCAGGCCCCTCTTGGGCACTGAAAGCTGAGATGCACAGATCCCCTCCGGAGAATGGCGCAGTCTCTGCAGATGACGTACACCGCCCTGAATACTCTAGTCCTGTCTAGGTTACTGTGCTACCTGAGGTTATGTAAATACTGCTGTACTATATTGTAGGGAATAATGTCAAGAAAAAATCTACATATTCAGTATAAGCACAAACGTTTTTAGTTATATTTGACTGTTTTTGGCTTAATCCTTGGATGTGGAACTGGCAGGTGTAGAGGACAGGCTGTATTTTAACTGATCAGAATACTATTTTATAATAAAATCAAGTTCTGTATGGAACATGTGCAGGTCTACAACCAACAAGCCAACCAGCCAACCAAGGAAAACGTCCGCAATGGCTACTTCACAAAAGCCTTGTTTTTCTTGATTTTTCCTCCACATTAGCTTTCGTGATACTCTCTTCCTCTCTGCAGTCAGACCGCATTAGAAATAATTTCAGTACGTGAAGCAGAGACTCTTCAGCAGAACCTGGTGTGCCTCAGACGAGCCGTGGTAAATGCTTCTCAACAGCGATGAGCCACTCTGCACCGTGGTACGGAAAGCGGGCCTGAGATGCAGCACAGTTCGTGAAGGCAGAGAGCACTGAGATGAGAAGCAGAGAAACCAAGAGGCCATGGAGCCTCTACTGCACACGCAGGGAAGCCGTGGTCACCGTCGGCGGCGCCTCCATCTTTGTCTGGGCTCGGGAAGCTGCAGCGTAGCAGACGTACGGGCGGGTGCTGGTTTCTCTCTCCGATACCACTTCAAAGAGTCACGTGTGACACACAGTGGGCCCTGCCAGGTTCCTGAAGGACCTGACTGGATTTTGGGCTTATCTCCTTGGCAACAGAACATACAGGGAGCTCATTATTTTTGAGCAGCACTGCCAACTGAGAAATGGAGAATTCCATAATCATAATGGAGTTTCACATAAAAAGACTCTTGATGGAATGATGCTTTTGGAGTTAAATTTTTCTTTGTACATACTTCTCAGAGATAAGGTATTAAAGGTGAAGGATGAAAGAGTGAACTTTTAAGCAGATCTAGACATAATGTAGATTACATTTCATAAAAAAGAGCACAATCATTTTTGGGGTTAGGGATCTAGCTCAGTGGTTCTGCTGCTTGCCTCACAAGCGCAAGGAACTGCGTTTGAACCCTGGTACCAAAAAAAAAAAAAAAAAAAAAAAAAAAAAA